>NC_060130.1:339846098-340150082 GCF_021461395.2 Schistocerca americana
TTTGCCTGAATAAATCAGCATTGGCTGAGTATTGCACCTCTGCTCACTACTCTATGAGCACTTTCAAAAACTGTCCGCCGTCACATCTTTCTCGAGAAATGAGGTTAAGGAAGTAGTGAAAAATAACTAGCACCAGATATAAGCAGTCTATATGAATTTTTCAAATTAGAAAATTGCAGTACATGGATTCTGGACATATCTTTTATATACTGCCATAGTAATTTCTCTTGTGAATCTGAACCTCATCATAATTTGACTGACTGAAGAGTTGATGCTTAAGCATTTTGACTTGCATCTTCCACATTCAGTTTTATTTTTAATTACGGTTATCACATTTTTATAGTGACTTCTTCATTTAATAACATGTCCATCTTAAGGAACAACACTACAGTGAGCTCAGCAGACAATGGAAGGATCTGCATGACAATCATTGTATGAATTATAACTGAAACGTCAGGATCAATGGCTTGGTACATTACAAAAGATATAATTGCTATCACTGTTTTCTTGACTGCCACAAGTCCAATACAAGCAGTGCATTGGTCCTCATACTGTGTCTACTGATGACATTTTTGCACAGACACAGAGATAGCTGTTTCTGCTGTTCCACAATCTGAACTACTAGAGGTGTACACTGACATGGAATGACATGGTCATAAATTTTCTGTGCCATACTAGAATGGATATAGGGGTAAGTTTTTATTCAGGTGCTATTCCATAGAGTTATTGTTTCAAAAAATTCAGTGACATTTAAAGAAAATCCTACTCTGGTTCAATGTGTTTTAGGAAGATACCCACATCACTAATAACAGTGGTTCTGAAACCATAGGTACCCACAGGCTGAACCAGAACTCCAGTGACAAACATTCGTCGATACTTTCCGAGTATATTGGCATTGGAGATCTGTGGTATCTGGCAGCTAACTACAGAGTAACTGCACTTTGTTTTGTTTATTGCTTGAATAAGCTCAACATCTTTACTGCACTGAATATAGTGGACAACCGTGCAAATGAGGACAGTTTGACCTGTGTGTCTTGTTTTGATTTGGTCACGGTACCTGCTGTTGACAGCAGTAATTCACTCCATATCACATTGTCCTCAAGTTTGCTTTCAGTACTGCACCATTCTGCCCAGGATTTTGTTTCCCAGCAGTTTTAGTTGTGCATTAATGACGATACACAGCAGTAGGCTAGGCATACCAATGAAAAGTTGGAAAATCTGCACTTGGTTTACGAATTCACTGAATGCAATGTAAAAATAGCATAATGAAACTGTGATAACAGAATAAGTGGTACTTCTTGTGGTTGTTGCATAGTCTGAGTTGTGTGATGTACATTTTGATTACTGCTTATAACAGACTTCTTCACTGTCCTGAAGGTATTTGCACAGACACAAGGATGACTGCATTTAACAAATCAAATAAATTACAATTACATTAATTACCCACCAGAGGGAATGAGCCCTTATACTAAAATTTTAAAAAAGTATCCCTGAACAATCTTTGAAAACTTATCAGTGGAGTTCTGGGTCAGGTGACTATGTGAAAAGGTGTCCGACATGAATATGCCCACACGAGAGGAGTTAACAGACTTTGAATGCCGAATGGTAGTTGGAGCTAGATGCATGGGAGACTCCATTTTCCAAATCGTTTCAGAATTCATTATTGCAAGATCCACAGTGTCAAGACTGTGCTGAGAATCCCACATTTCAGGGTTTACCTCTCACCTCAGATCACACAGTGGTCAATGGCCTTCACTTTATAACTAAGAAATTTTGCATATTTGTGGGAAGGTCATAAGGGACCAAACTGCTGAGGTCAACTGTCCATAGGCCTACACACTAGTATTTGACCTAACTTAAACTAACATATGCTAAGGGCATCACAACACCCATGCCCGAAGGAGGACTTGAACTACTGATGGGGAAGGCACGTGAACTGTGACAAGGCAACTCAAACCGCGTGGCCATCCTGCATAACATGACTAAGAACAGTGGTGTTTGCGTTGATTTGTCAGCGCTAACAGACAAACAACACTGCCTGAAATCACCAGAAAAATATATCTAGGATGCATGATAATTGTACCCGTTAGGACAGTGCAGTGAAATTTGGCATTAATGGTATATGGTAGTGGACAACCCATGTGAGTGCCTTTGCTAACAGCTTGACATGATCTACATTGCTACTGCTGGGCTTGTAATCATATCAGTTGGACTCTAAATGACCAAAACCTGTGCCTTGGTCAGATGAGTCTAAGTTTCAGTTGGTGGGAGCTGATGATGGGCTTCAAGTGTGGCCCAGACAACATTAAGCCAAAGAGTCAGGTTGGCAATGAGGCACTGTGAAAGCTTGTGGTGGCTCCATAATGGTGTGGGCTGAATCAGTCATCACTGCCTGGAAATGGTTATTTTCAGTTACTTAGGTTTCAGCAGCTAGAATTAGCTCTTACAGAACCTTAGAGGAATAATAATCAGAATGCACAACGTGGTAATTTTAACATTAAATTTCCTTCAGATATAACAATTATAAACAGCTGGAATCATTGTTGTCAACTTTCAACCTGCTCCCAAGGGTCACATTCTCAAGAAGAGTATACTGGCTTAGAAAGATCTTGATTGATAATCTGTTTATAGACCCCATGAATTACAATGACATGGAAACACAAGCCATAGTAAAAGGTATGTCTGATTATGATCGTCAAATCACAATGTGTATACTTGCCAGAAGGAAAAGAGTAAATTGCCACATGCTTCGTAAACATGTTATAATAATAAATAGGGAATCTACCAATCACTTAAAAAAGAATTTACACTTTTAACAATGGGAGGAAGCACATGAGGCAGACACAGAGAATCAGAAATTCAATTCATTCCTGGACATAATTGGCAAACATTTAGAAATCTGCTTCGTCCAAACAGGAGTTAAAATGAAATCATCCTGTTATTGAAAAAAGGAGTTGGTAACAGCTGGCATCAAAATATAATGTGCTAAAAAGAGAGACCTGTATGCAGAGCAAAATATGACCACTAACCTGGAACCTGCACTAGAGAAAAAAAGAAAGTACTCTAAAATTCTAACATGTGGAATCAGGAGGGACAAACAAACACCCCATGCAGAAAAAAATAAGAAATCTAACAATAAAGTAATAACCATATGGAACATCATAAAAAGTGAGACAAGTAGGAACATAAAATCTCAACAAGCGGAGACTCCACTATCCTCTGGCAGTGGCTCACACAGCAACAATCAAAAAGCTGAAGCCTCAGATTGTAATAGCTTTTTTCTCACAGTAGCTGAAACAACAGGGAGCTATCATAAAAAAATCTCCAAAGGAGCCACAGAGCTACTAAATCATATGCAAATCACACCAAATATAGCACTTTATTTCAAAAGCACAACTCCTAAAAGAACTGAATAAAATCATAGAGCCTCTGGATGTTCTGGATATGATGGAATATCGAACAGGATTTTAAAATCATGTGGGGACTTTTTCAGCCACATATTATGCTATTTATGTAACCAGTGAATGAAAACTGGGACATTTCCAGATAGACTGAAACATGGATTAGGGTTGTCCATCCATAAAAGTGGGGCAACCATTATACTATCCAATTGTTGACTCATCTCTTTGCTGCCAGTGTTCTCAAAAGTGTTTGAGACAGTAGAATGTGATAGGGCTTATGATACAAAATGGCTCACTAACTTCTGCATAGTTTGAATTTCATAAGAGATGCCCCACACAGAGAGCTATATTTAGCATAGCAGATGAAACTGTAGGTGAATTAAATCCCTTAAGGTACCCAATGGAGATCTTCTGTGACACTTCCTGTGCACCACAGCTCCATCAGCAAACAGCCACAGATTGCTACATATATAAATGAAGTGATCGATATGGTGAGCAGCAGTCTGTGAGTCTTTGCTGATGATGCTGTGGAGAGTGGGAAGTGTCACCACTGAGTGACTGTAGGAGGATACAGAATGGCTCAGTAAAAGTTTCTAGTTGAGTTGAATAATGGCAACTTCCTTTAAATATAGCAAAATAAATGTTAATACAGATGACTAGGGGAAAAAAGTCCTATAATGTTCAAATACAGCAATACTAGTGTGCTGCTTGACACAATGACATTGATTAAGTATATAAGTTTAACACTGAAAAACAACATGAAATGGTACAAGCATGATAGGACAGTTTCATAGAAAGTGGTTGGTCAACACTGGTTTACTAGAAGAATTTTAGGAAAGTGTGGTTTCTTAAGTACTGGTTGCATGTTACGAGTTCCTGCCAGCTTGGATTAAACAAATACATTTAAGCGATTCAGAGGTGGGCAGCTAGATTTGTCACTGGTAGTTTCAGTCACTATGTGAGTATTATGGAGATGCTACATGAGTCCAAATGGGAATCCCTGGAGGGAAGATAATGTTCTTTTCGCAAAGCACTACTGAAGAAATTTAAACAACCAGCATTTGAAGTTGGCTGTAGAGTAATGCTACAGCCACCACTGTACAATTCTCGGGAGCATCACAAAGACAAGATAAGAGAAATTTGGGTTTGTGCAGAAGCATAGAGGTAGTGGTTTTTCTCTTGCTCTGTTTTGTGGGTGATAGAGGAAGAGAAATTACTAGCAGTGGTACAATTCTCCACCATGCATCTTTTGGTGGCTTGCACAGTATGTATGTAGATGTACATGAAGAGGAATATACCATAATCCTGTATATACTGCTCCTACATGGATCAGAAAGATGAACTCTAACTAATTCCTGCATGTGGGTCTTTGAGCAGTGATTCTAACTTTGCTGCACACCCAAATGGTGCAGTAAGAATCCCTGATACTAGCCACAATTAGGAATATGCAGAATATAGATATAGATGTATATGTATATAAAGTACTTAGCATTTGTGAAAGCAGCAGACAAATTTCCAATATTCTGTGCAACCCTCACATGCTTGTGTCAATGACAGTCATGACTCAAAGTATACACAGTGGGTTGCAGGGTCAGCAGTAGTGTCATGGTCACTGTAGGAGAATTGTCATGGTGGTAGCTGTCTCCAACTTTAATGGCATTCTTATTCACCATGATATTGTCAAACATCAAAGTCTGACCAAGTATGGTAACATTTGTTTCATGTAGCTTAAGGAATAACAAAGAAAAAAAATCTGCTAGGGCTGCTGGAACAATTTACACTAGCTCATATAAGTCACTGAACAATCACAAAAATAACAATTAAGCAAACACATATGAATGAAATGTAATGAAATCCAGAAAATGCGACATAGCAATTAAGCACCCACAATCTAAAATCGACATAAGGGTGACCTCTGAATTTCATTTTCATCTGAAAGTGTGAGTATATGATCCCTTCTCTGATTTTGTGAAGACCTACACTTTTCTGTACCAGTCACTCCTGTCTTCATGTATCTCTCTGTAATTCTTAGTTTTATGATAGCTATTACTATGGATTTAAATACTTTTTTTTTTTCAAATGTACAGGGGTGAAGACTGTTGGGTAACAAAAATTGGTGAAACTTAGTGTGCTATGACAGGCATACAATTCAAGTCTGTTCTTCTTTTTTTACTGCCTTTTCACTGAGGTAATGCTAACTATAAACTACCTTTCTTTCTGTGGTTATGTTCCTCAGATAATATGTAAACATATAGAATATTTGAAGAACCAGTAAAAAGACTTACTTACTAATATAAAAGGCTGATAAATGACTTACTGCGCTGGAGACTGTATCTGATACAATGCAGATACCTCCTTCGTCGTCCCTTTTCCGTACTGGCCCTCCACAGCAGGTACATCTTGCACAGCAGCTGCTTTTCTTTCATTACACGGTCGAAGGACCAGAATGCTAGAAACACACTTTGGCCTGCAACCACTGGGTCTCAACTGTCCATATTTATTTAAGTATTTATTTATATTTATTCATCCAGGGATCATTTCACAATGACATCTGAACTGTCAAGTTTATACAATGAAAATCAGTTCGTCAAAATACACAAACACACAGAACATATAATTATGCTTTTTGAGGGTGGTAAAGATGATCAGCTGTGGCCTTAATGAAGGAACCATCCTTGTATTTGCCTGAAGACATTTAGGAGTACCTGTGTTAACTGAAATCAGGATGACTGGACAGAGCATAGTGCATCCCACCAAATGTGAGGATGCAGCTGCACAGCCTCATTCAGCTGGATGCTATCATTCAATATGTTTTGATTTACACACAACTTGATTCAGATAACCTACCCTACGAAACAGAAATGTGGATACAGCTACAACATCTCCACTAAGCTGTGACTGTGTGACTTCTTTTATTTTACCATGATATACCCATATGAATAATTTGTGTACATGTGCAAGTGCATGTGTGTGTGTGTGTGTGTGTGTGTGTGTGTGTGTGTGTGTGTGTGTGTGTGTGTGTGTGCCTGATTTTTTGATATATATTATTTTACTGTAATTGAGAATGTGTTCTACACAAATATAAGGGGTATCATTAAGTGTTTTTCATGACTATTCAGTGATGGCTGTTAGTGTGTTCTGTGTGTATGTAAAATATATGTTGATGAATTGTAAGTGAGAATAAAATATAAGCTTCCCATGATATGACTGAGGAGATATTGTTGTCATTATTTTTATGAATCATGTAGATGTAGAATTTGTTTGCTACAATGCAGAATAGGTAATGTGTAAAGTGGTATGAGGGAATGGCAACTCATCACCGAAATAGCTCTAGCTCTATTAATGAATACATTATTTTTATTTGCAAGTGCTTTTTTAAATAACAATTATTTCTTATTGCTGGATAGTAGACTTGGTGCTAATTTGGCTAGATTTGTATGTCCAATGAACTGAAACTTTCCTGAGCTAGAACACTGACGTTCTCACAGCAGGGTCAGTTCTGGTGCAGTGTAGCAAGAAAACAGACAACAGGATGTTATGAAAGTACCTTCAAGAACTGAAGAACAATTTAAGTGAGTGTGGCGAAAGTGCTCATTGAAAATTTGCAGTGAAATAATTGACAGAAACATCTTTTTGTTGTGACAGTGGCACGAGATTTAAAACTGCCGCTACGTCAGTACGCGAACACGGCGATAGAGGTGCTCCGTAGCTCGGCCGAGCGCGGGAGCGCCACCTGGCTATGAACAGCGCCGGCCGCATGTCACGGCACGGCAGTGGAGTGACAGATTCGGAGTTGGTAGCATGTAACTCGCTATTGCTCTACGTTGTATATCCACGCAATTTATTAGGATTAAAGGTTATAACACTTTTTGGCGACGAGGTCAGATATTTTTTTTCCTGCGTTGTGGAATTGTGTGTTCGTGTCGGGGCAGACATGGAACAGCTTATGCAAGCGCTCATTGACCAACAAACACAGCTCACGGCTGCTATTCAGGCGCAACAAACACAGCAGACGGCTGCTATTCAGGCGTTGTCGACGTCGCTTACTCATCGTCTGTCTTCCTCTTCTCCGCCTCCGTTCCCTCCTTACGACGAGGCCGCTGAAGACTGGGAGGATTATGAGAAACGTTTGCGGCAACACTTCTTGGCTTTTGCCGTTGTCGACGCTCCTATGTGGAAGTCGTTATTTGTATCTTGGATTTCCCCATGGATCTATCAGCTGCTATCTCAGTTAGCCCCTCTGCGGGAACCTGCCTCTCTGTCATACCAAGAAATGTGTGACTTATTGTCTAACTATTACCGAAAAAACACCCACGTCGTTGCTGCCCGCATGGCGTTCTACTGGTGTCGTAAACAGCCCCATCAATCTTACCGGGCTTGGGCGGCGGAACTACACGGTCTGAGTAGGAGATGTCAGTTTGTCACGGACACTCATCATGAGTCTTATGCTGATTCAATGGTTCGGGACGCTATTCTACGGCTTGCTCCTGATAAAGAAGTTCGGCAACGTGCCTTACAACTGCCAAACCCGTCGTTGTCGGAAGTTCTCAGCATCGCTCAATCTTTTGAAGTGTCTCACGCTGCTGGTGCGGAAATAGACGCGTGGTGTGACGTGGGCGCTGTACCGACCACTTTCGACGCGGACAATTTGCCTATTTCACAGGGGAACGACGATGTGGCAGCGGTTCACTCGCGTCAACAACGTCGCGTCGGGCCACCACGCTCGCAGCGAAAACAGCAACCACAGAAGCAAGTTCGTTCCGCACTTCCTTCTTGTCCACGTTGTTTCGTACAGCATGACAGGGCTGCGTGTTCAAAACGTTGGGCCACGTGTAATTCATGTAGGAAAAAAGGCCACATTGCTTCTGTGTGTCAGTCCCGTAAAGTTTCTGTCGACGAGGACGAGGCATCGGACATGGATGTTAACTGTGTGCTTACTCAAACAAATAAGTTGTTTGTTACTGTTCGTGTTCTGGATAAAGACATTCGCATGTAAGTGGACACTGGCTCTGCAGTAACTCTCATTAATTATCGCACGTATTTGGAGTTGGGCTCCCCTCCCTTGTCTCCCGTTACGCGGAATCTGCGAACTTATAATAAGCAGAAAATTCCTATCGTTGGCCAGTTTAATGCTTCCACTGCCTACAAGTCTGTTGTTAGGCCCCTCACGTTTTATGTGGTGGATCATGCGGGCACGGAAAACCTGTTCGGTTATGATGCTTTCCAGTTGTCCGGGTTCTCCATTGATGACGATGTGCACCTCATATCTGAGGATATTCCGTATCAACAGCTGGATGGATTGTGTTCAGAATTCTCGTCCGTGTTCTCTGCTGGTCTGGGTCATGCCAAGGATTTTGAAGCCCACATTACTCTTAAGCCTACGGCTCGCCCTAAGTTTTTCCGGGCACGCCCTATTCCGATGGCGTTGTGCGCACCTGTCAAGGCTGAGATAGACAGGTTAACAGCTTCAGGGATTCTCCTTCCTGTTACCTCCAGCGAATGGGCATCGCCAATCATGGTGGTTTCTAAACCAAACGGGAGTCTGCGATTGTGTGGTGATTTTAAAGCCACTGGCAACGCTCAGAGCCTCATTGACACTTATTCTCTTCCCCGTCCTGAGGAGTTATTTACCAAGCTCGCTGGGGGTCAGTTCTTTTCCAAACATGACTTATCGGAGGCGTACCATCAGATGCCGTTGGATGAGTCTTCCAAGGAATTTCTCGTCATCAACACTCCTTGTGGGTTGTATCAGTACCAGAGGTTACCATTTGGCGTCGCTAGTGCGCCGGCCATTTTTCAGCGGTTTTTGGAACAGCTCACGGCTTCCGTTCGCAGCTGCATCAACTAGCTGGATGACGTTGTCACGGGGGCCTCCACTGAGGAGCACCTTCGCAATTTGCGTTCACTGTTTCGGGTTCTGCATTCGGCTGGGTTGAAGTGCAATCTGGACAAGTCGCAGTTCTTCCAACCCTCCATTGTGTATCTTGGTTTCCACTTGTCCCATGAGGGTATACGTCCTCTACGACAGCACGTTGCGGCTATTACCGCTCTACCCCGGCCATCTACGGTGAAAGAACTTCAGGCATTTCTAGGCACGATTGCTTATTATCACAAATTCATTCCATCCGCGGCGGCGGTGGCTCACCCCTGCATCAGCTGTTATGCAAAAACGTTCCTTTCTGTTGGTCCGACGAGTGTGAGCAGGCTTTTGTCCGCCTGAAGGCTCATTTGCAGTCGGTGCCTTGTCTTGCCACATTCCATCTGGGTCAGCACTTGGTTCTGGCGACTGACGCATCACAGTATGGCCTAAGGGCAGTTCTCGCCCAGCGGTATGAGGATGGGTTGGAACGACCAATCGCCTACGCTTCCAAGGCCCTCAACGATGCCCAACGGCATTACTCTCAAATCGAAAAGGAGGGGCTCGCTATCATTTATGCTCTAAAAAAGTTGGGCGTTTTTTTGTATTCTTCTAAGTTTCGCCTCATTACCGACCACAAGCCGCTGGTCTCTCTGTTCAGCCCCTCGGCGTCGCTTCCGGACAAGGCAGCTCACCGCCTGCAACGTTGGGCCTTATACTTGTCTCGTTTTCACTATGAGATTCACCATTGCCCCACGGCCCAGCACGCCAACGCTGACGCGCTGTCGAGTTTGCCGATGGGCCCCGACCCGGTTTTCGATCGAGATGAACTACTCTGTTTCCACATTGATGAGGAAGAACGTCGTGCGGTCGAGGGTTTTCCACTTACAGGTTCGCAGGTCACGTCGGCTACTGCGCGGGACCCGATCCTGCATCAGGTGATTGGTTTTGTTCAACGGGGTTGGCCAGACAGAACCAAGGGCCGGGCATCAGACCCCCTTCGCAACTACCATGCCTTGTGCCTTCGTCTGTTCGTGAGGGTGTTGTTCTTCTGGCCACGGATGGCGCATCTCCTCAGGTCGTGGTGCCAGCCTCTCTTCGCAAAGATGTTCTCAAACTATTGCATGAAGGCCATTGGGGGATTTCTCGGACTAAGTCCCTGGCCCGCAGGCACGTTTATTGGCCCGGTATTGATTCAGACATCGCCCACATGGTCGCTTCATGTGGTCAGTGTGCTCAACAACTGGCTGCACCCCGTATAATGCCCTCTCCGTGGCCTGACCCGGCGCAGCCGTGGGAACGGGTGCACACTGACTTTGCCGGCCCCTTCCTCGGCACTTATTGGCTACTGTTGATTGACGCCTTCTCGAAGTTTCCGTTTGTTGTTCGATGTCTGTCTCCCACCACTGAGGCGACGACGCTGGCTTTGTCCAAAATCTTTGCGCTAGAAGGTCTTCCATCCACGATTGTCACGGACAATGGCCCTCAGCTCTCTTCGCAGGCCTTCCGTGATTTTTGTACTGGACAAGGGATTCATCATGTTACAGCACCGCCCTTCCATCTGCAATCGAATGGGGAAGTCGAGCGCCTTGTCCGCACTTTCAAAAGCCAGATGAAAAAATTCCTTAGTGATTTTTCCACAGATGACGCTCTGTTGCAGTTTCTGAGTTCTTATCGCTTCACGCCTCTGGGTGATTGCAGCCCCGCTGAACGCTTGCATGGCCGCCAACCACACACTCTACTGAACCTGCTTCACCCTGTCAGGCCTTGTACTGTGTCCCCCAGTGCGGGTAAGTACTCGGTGGGCGCCGACGTGTGGGCACGAGGGTATGGATCTCGCCCTAAATGGATTCCAGGGGTGGTCAAGGCTCTTCGCGGCCGCCGGCTTTGTGAAATACGTATGGACGACGGCATGGTTGTTCGCCATTACTACCAGATGCACCCATGAGTGGCGGTTACGCCGGTGCCTCCGCCCCTTCTTTCGCCTCCACCAGCCCGAGAAGCCAGTCCTGTCCCTGCTGCCGATCTTCCGTGCGTGTTGCTGCAGCCGACGTCGCTACCGCTTCCGAGTACGGCGGAACCGGCCCAGTCACAACGCCACCTTCTCCGGGACCCATATTGCTGGAGCACACCCCCAGGTCCATGACACCTGTGGATGCTGCTTCGGAGTTTTCACCCATCGTCTCGTCCAGGAGGCCCGTTCCACGCGCAAGCTTCCGTCTTGGACATTTTCGACCATACTCTCGTGTTTCTCCACGGGATCTTCTCGGGGCCTCCCGAGAGGCCATGGATGTCTCCGCACTGTCCGTGTCTCCAAGGAAGTGAGTTTTTTTTCAAGAGGGGACAAGTGTTGTGACAGTGCCATGAGATTTAAAACTGCCGCTATGTCAGTATGCGAACACGGCGATAGAGGTGCTCCGCAGCTAGGCTGAGTGCGGGAGCGCCACCTGGCTATGAACGGCGCTGGCCACATGTCACGGCACGGCAGTGGAGTGACAGATTCAGAGTTGGTAGCATGTAACTCGCTATTGCTCTATGTTGTATATCCACGCAATTTATTAGGATTAAAGGTTATAACACTTTTCTGTGATGAAATCAAGCAATGGAAACTTCAGGTTGGAATTTCGATCATATAACGAAAATATACATTGCTACTCACTGTAAAACTGACCCTCTGAGTTAAAGATAACTAAAAGACACATCACCTTACCGTGTAAGCACTCATCAGGAAATGAAACAAACACACATTCATTCACAGAAGTAAGCAAACCTTGTTTACATACAACCACCTCCTCCAGGAGCTTTTATCGTGATGCTCAAGATGGCAGTCACATGTGCGTGAAGTGTACTTGGTTTTGTGAACGAATGCACGCGTGTGTCTCTGTTTTTTCTTTTCTAATGAAGGCATTGGTCAAAAGTAAATGTGTAAGTGTCTTTTAGTTGTGCCTGTCTGCATGCAATGAGTCATCTTTGTTGTCTCTAAACAAGACAGCCTAGACACAATGAGAGGAAGCCGAAAGGCACGCGCTAAGTCAAAGCAGGGTGCGTGAGGTCTGAAACAGGATACGTAATGAATGCTATAAAGAAAAGTACGTAGCTTCTGGAATGCTTAACTTTAATCCATCCTTTTGGTACATCTGGAGATTGTGGCGATACAAGTGAGACTCTTTAGATACATGCAATGTTACTAATGGCGCCTTGCTAGGTCATAGCCATTGACTTAGCTGAAGGCTATTCTAACTATTGGCTCGGCTAATGAGCAATACTTCGTCCATGTAGTTGCTAACAAAGTCGTCCGTACAACTGGGGCGAGTGCTAGTCCGTATCTCGAGACCTGCCTTGTGGTGGCGCTCGGTCTGCGATCACACAGTGGCGACACACGGGTCCGACATGTACTAATGGGCCGCGGCCGATTTAAAGCTACCACCTAGCAAGTGTGGTGTCTGGTGGTGACACCACATTCCTCCCCCGCAAATCGGCGAACGGTCGTGTTATAAGGCTTCCGCCCACCGTGGGGAGGCCCCCATGTTGATGTATGCGATGAGGTGGGGAGCCTAACAACAGGCGAGGCTGTGCCACCCGCACCCGGCCATTCGGTCCAAGGGGATCTAGGAAACGCCTGAAAACCTAGTCCAGGGTGCACGTCAACATGCGGTGTATGCGCCCGTAAAGAGACAGGAGGGGCGGAAGGGTCGACCTCCATTGCGTCGGGGTACCCGATGCACGAAGACGCCATGTGGTCCGGAGCGGGCAAGAGTTCCATGGCGGAGGATGGCTGGTCACGGGAAGCGATCGGCGGCGCGTGACCCAGGGAGGCGCTTGGCGGCTGCAGCGAAGCGTCCACTGCGGGCGGCGCCGGCTGGAGGACAGGCGGCGGCGGCGGAGGCGGCAGCGGCGCGTCGCCATGGGGCAAAATGGAAGGCATCGTCGGTAACACCTGGGGATGAGGCGAGGCAGTAGATGGGTCCCTAGGGCACTGACCGGACGGCACCGTCGCTGAAAGCAGACGGGGAGCGACAGAACCCGTGCGACGACAGAGGTGCAGCTGATTGAGATGCCGACGTACCTCACCAGAGGCCTCCAAAACCAAATACATCGCGCGGCCGAGGCAGCGAAGAATGCCCCTGCGAGCCAACGCCGTGAACCTCGATAGTTGCGATAGAATACAACGTAGCCTGGAGCAAAAGCAGGATTCTGCCGCTGCACAGGAACCTGATGCGGTGGATGCAGCAAAGACATCAAGGTTTGATGAGGACGACCGTGGAGCAACTCAGCCGGCGAGCGACCATCTCGGGGCTGAGAGCGATACGATGACAAAAAGAGCAACAACGCGTCCTCCCGAGATTGCGACTCTTTCAACTTCAACATCTGTGACTTGAAAGTCCGGACCAATCGTTCAGCGGCACTGTTTGACTGAGGCGAAAACGGCGCGGATGTCAGATGTTGAATACCATTGGCCTGGCAGAATGACTGAAATTCTGTGGACATGAATTGTGGGCAATTGTCGGAAACAATAGTCTGCGGAAGACCTTCAATGAAAAAGATAGCAGACAACGCTTGGATGGTGGCAGAGGACATCGTGGAAGACATCCGGACAACAAAAGGAAATTTACTGAAGGCATCTACCAGAACCAACCATCGAGCATTCCAGAATGGACCAGCAAAATCGATGTGCAAATGTTGCCAAGGGGAAGTGGCTTTTGGCCATGCAAAGACTTTCCGCAGCGGCGCGGATTGTTGTTCGGCACACGCCATGCAAGAAGAACACGTATTCGTAATCGCAGCATCGATTCCGAACCAAGTACAGTGCTGACGAGCAAGTTGTTTCGTTCGCACTATACCCCAATGTCCTTGGTGAAGAAGCCGTAAAACAGAGGACTGTAACGAACGTGGGACCACGACTTTGGACTGATCATTATCAGAACGCAACAACAAAACACCACGTCGAACAAAAAGTCTCTCCTTGTGAGCAAAAAATCGGCAAACCAACGGATCCTCGATCCGAGACTTTGACAAAGGCCATTGCGTAGCAACAAAACGCAAAACGGTAGCAAGGACCGGGTCAGCAGCTGTGGCTGTAGCTACACGACGAAAATCAATCGGAAACGATTCGACCACTTCATCGGTTTCTGAATCAATGAACATGCAAGCAAGTTCGGAAGAATCGAATGCTCTATCCTCAGCAACAGGCAAACGGGACAACGCATCGGCGTTTCCGTGCTTAGCAGTGGACCGATACAAGACATCGTAGTGGTACTGCGAGAGGAAAATAGACCAGCGAATGAATTTCTGCGCTGTACGCAGAGGTACAGGCTTGTTCGGATGAAAAAGCGACGTCAAAGGTTTGTGGTCTGTGATGATGGTAAAGTGATAACCATACAAGAAATCATGGAACTTAGTAACATCAAACACGAGAGCCAAAGCTTCTTTCTCTATCTGTGAATAATTTCTTTGCGCAGACGAGAGCAATTTGGACGCAAAGGCAATAGGGCGATCATGCGATCCATCTTTGTGCGCAAGCACAGCACCGATCCCGAAATCCGATGCATCTACCATCAACAAAAGGGGTTTCTGGGGATCGAATGGCGTAAGGCAAGTATTAGAAAGCAACGCCGATTTCAACTGGCGAAAGGCGCGTTCGCATTCCGTCGTCCAGACGAACGGAACACCTGTACGGCGTAAGCGATGAAACGGAGCTGAAATGGAAGAGGCATTGCGCACATCCACTCACACCTTGTGAGTCTAAATCGTGTAATGTTCTTGCGACCTCATCACGCAATGCGTGGGGAACATTGGGCGCTCGGAAAAATTTCGGTTGCGCGTTGACTTTCAGTTCCAAATGTGCTTCATAGTCCTTAGTGCAACCAAGGCCCGGTGCAAAAATGTCTGCAAATTCTTCACACAGACGAGAAACACTGTCTGAAGGCACAGTCTGATTCACGGATAGGACCTGATTTACTATAGACATGTTAAACAACTGAAATAAATCTAAACCAAACAAGTTCACTGTAGTAGAAGAACGAAGAACGTAAAATGACACAAGTTTTGTTTGTCCCTTATATGTTGCAAGAAGGCTGCACTGTCCTAACACTGGGATATTCTGACCGGAATAACTATTTAACTGAACATTTGAGGCACGCAATGGAGGTTTGCCCAGTTGTTTGTACGCGTCGTGATTGAGCAATGAAACTGCAGCTCCGGTATCGAGCTGGAATGGTATGACCTTGCCATTAAAGTCCAAATCTACAAAAAGTTTATTGTCCTGCTGACGACAAGAGCGACTGTCTCGTGCAATTTGAACTGACACTGGTACAGAAGCACTTGCAACTTGACGCGATTTCCGGCGACGTCGACGCACACCTCGTGTGGGACGAACACAGTCACTGTTAGAGACCGTGGCACTGGACGAAGTGGAATTAACTACATGAATGTCCATGGGCGAAGGTTCACGAGCCAGAGTATTCTTGGTTCGATTCCGGAGCGAAGCAAAGGGCCTGGAATGGTTGTGATTGTCTGATCTGAGCTTTTTCTACTTACCACGTTGTGGTAACAGGATGGATCATTATACAGCAATAACATCCATGTCGCTATAACAACATCTTACTAATGAAAGTTACACCATTTGAGGAGTTGTCATTCAATAAAAACATAGTGAAGCCACGCATGGAGCTTAGGGAATGCACACTTTCTCTACAAACATTGCTCCAAACCTACATATGAGATTATTTTAACAAGATAATAATAAGTTGTCGTCTCTTCCTCTATGAATAGATGATGAATGCAGCTAGCCGCTAACTTTGTGTAATGTCTTGTCTGTATAGACGTGTATCTGTTGTCTTTAAGACCCTTTCACCTTCACACATAAATCTATACAGTAATGTAAGGGCCTCCCGTGTCTTGGCTGATCCGTGATACGAGAGGCAAAAAGTTATACTAACGGAGGATTATTAATATTATCTCTATTTTCATTCGCTCTCTCTCTTTCTCTCCTTTATCTATGTACAGTTTTTATTATAATATTTCATTACGTGAAATCAGCCAAATAGGATCTTTGGTGGAGTCCTTCGTCTTGGTAACCAGCGGCTGGCTTGCTGTAAAAGAGCTTTACATTTATTATTACTGTTAAACACTGTATTCAGTCGGGAGAATCAATCGTGTAAACAATTTGTTCCTTTTACGAAAGATTGCGAATTCCAGATGTGTACGAAGCCTTTTTGGACGATTTAACACAGACTTAGTGATTGCAGGCTCTCTTCGACACAGCTGAAACTTCCCCACTAATTACAGGGCCAACGTGATCATCAAATGATTCAGAAAAACACTCATTCGTTCATTCACTCCGGAACAAAAAGTCACGAACCTTATTTATGAAGGAAATTGTGTATTAAATCCATCTCCATTACATGTCCATATCTCCGGTGATTCCGCGTCTTAATTATTTTCCGTTTACACTCTCTTTCTATTCAAACAAACCGCTAGTGGCACAAAAGTTAATTCGCTCGATTTAGCGAGAAGAAAATCAGAATATGTATCTCTCAGAAATACGTTAATCCCTCAATCCCTACTCCAGAAGCTGTCCTAGTTAGCACTCCAATAACCATGGAGAATGCATATATGCATCTCTGTTATTTCAAAGAATAAACGCGCTAGAAAATACTTTGGCGTCGTCTAGCTGTCGCCGCATATGTTACGAGAAAATCAGATCAGATACTTTTCCAAAGTGAATGAATGTGGATGGTTTGATTGACAATGATTAATTGGTGCGTGGTAGAGGTTATTTTCTGTAGGGACGTTACATTATGATGACGAGAACCTCCAGAAAGATTAGGTACACTTATTCCTGAAAAATTCTACAAGTCTTAAAATGCCTTGGAAGTATTTCTTTCTAAAGATAAAGCTATGTCTACTGACTGTGTCAGGTCGTTTAATACTGACTGACCGCAAAATCATCCCCTGCCAGTGTTGTCACTCAGATGCAGTACAAACGGGCATTGGATCAGCATACTATTCTTCCAGCCTTTTAAATCTTCCCAGACCTTGGAGCTACTACCTCTCACTCAAGTAAATACCCAAATCGCATTACAAAGCTGGGTACACTATGTTCCAGCACTCCCACCTGGCTAAAAGTACAGGTTTTACAGGGAACCTAACACAAGTTCTCCACATATGAGGCATACTGAAAAATTAGCTTTGGAGGCAGGCAAATATTTATTTCTACTTTAGAGGAGATGCATGAGTTGCACACACTTCATTTTTCAAAGGAAAGTGCTGGTGATTTCTGATAATGAATTAGACTGACAATGTTTATAAAAACAAATTCTTTCTTGTGTCTTTCTGGTGAAATTTCTAGCTATTAAAGCTTTATTTTGTCAACAGATATTTGAGAAAGAAGATTTCTAGCCTACTGATACTGCTTAACAGAAATAATTTCAAATTTAATATTATAAAAGAGACTTCAATCAAGATGTGTCAATATTACTCCAGTTCAGTAGAAAACACACATAATGCTCAGTAATTAGCTTTAGTTTTGTACTGCACTGAGTAAAGACTTACTCTCCTCTCTTTAGTTTTGTCATGTATTCAGTTGAAGGCTTGCTAATTGGTTTCATGTTGATGCTGGATTCAGTCATGGGGCAGGCTGCTTCTCTGCTGTTCAACGTAATTCCTCTCACTGCCTCATGTTGTGGGAACCTAGAAGCATGAAGTAGACGGTGAAATATGACAATGACTGTATCCAACTGAATAACGGTTTTCTGTCACTATTATATTACATCAGTGCAGAACAAGTAAGTTTGTTGCATGGTTAATGTAATGGTCTCTGCTCACATGATTGTTTGGTTGACCTCTTTGAATCCTCAGGACGGTTGTGTTACCATCCTCTGATGCTAGAATATATGGCAAACTTTATCTGCTAATTTCCACAAGTTGTGAAGCCTTCCTCTGATCTAGTCTTGTCAACTGACCCCGTAAAAGAGTGCAGTTATGTTTTATTCAATGTGATTAATCATAAAATCATGTTCAGATGTGATCAAAATATTTCAGCTCCTGAAACATTCTTACCTTTAAGGATTTCTTTCCACACATACCTAGTATGTATTAAAACTATTTATTTTTTTCCACTTGTATTGCAATATATCTGAAATTGTTTTGAGTCACTAGCAATTTTCTGATTAATGTGCTATTTTTCTTTAATTTAAAGTAATGTGGGAACTTAAAGATCTTTATCAAGTGTAAATTTCTATTGCTTGCTCAGCTGGTGTGTCATTGTCTTATCACACAGTTACCAGTTTTTTTTTAATATCTCTTACATTATTGTGAAGAAATTTTTTAGTTATAAATTTCTTTATCTGTTAGCCACTGGAAGTATAACTCGATGTCTTATTAGGAACTACAGGGAAGTGAGGAGGATTTTTATCTCTTGTAACAATTCTAGTACCAATAAACGATTTGTGAGAAAACACAGAGCCAAAGAAAATGTAGTGACAGAAACAGTATGACAAAACTTCAGTATTTTAACTAGGAAAAGGCATTTCAGCGAATTTAGTGGAGTATCCTCCTGAGGATCTAGGTTGTTAGTGCAGACGTAAAAGAAAGAAAATTTGTAAGTCAGTTGTACCAAAGACAAAAAGCACCAATGACAAAACAAGTGAGTATTCGAAAGTAGGCATTAGATAAAAATGTCTTCTGTCACTAACACTTTTCAATATTTGTTTTGAGAAACTATTGAATAAATCATTTATAAAATCAAGAGGCAAAATAATAGGAGAAGAAAACATAACCATAATGAAGTACATATATGAAGAAATAGTCTTGATAAAATCGGGGGAAGAACTACAATTTCAGAGGAACAGGGTTGAAAAGAGTATTGAATGTGTATAACTGAGGGAAAAACAAAAGAGATGACCTTTGGCATATATGAATTCCAGTTCAAACATGACTGGAAGGGAACACCTTTCAACAAATAAAATAGTTTAGTTATTTAGGACAATTGGTGATAAAAAACAAAAACTGTTCATAGGAAATAAAAGGCAAAACATTCATAGGTCAAAGAGGAAAGGTATGTTGACAGGAACAAATTTAGAAAAGTAGATACTAGAAGGACTAAGAAAGAGATTCACCAAGATCTGTGTTTAGAATATATCATAGTGAATCACTGACAGCCATAAAGTAAGAAGTAAACTACTTGGAAAACCTTGATATGCCCTTTGTAAGAAAACTGTTTAATGTAAAAGGGTCTGGCAGAATGAGGGATGAATCATTACTTATAAGAACAGCAGGGTGAAAAGAAACTAGTGGAAAACATCACCAATGGGACATACACAGTGAAAAAATTTGCCTGTTACAAAGAGTCATCAAATGAAAATTGAAAGAAGAGAGAGAGCGAGAGACAGAGAGAGAGAGAGAGAGAGAGAGAGACAGACAGAGAGAGAGAGAGAGAGAGAGAGACACAGAGATGTGGAATGATGGATAAGGTTAAAAATATATGATGTTATCAACAGAGTCAACAACTAGGACAGGAAGAGTAAACTGGAAAGTGCACAGTATCTCTCATAATAAAAAGAATTAGTAGTACCAGATGGCACATATTCTGTGTGTATGCAGAGATGAGACTTTAGTGGTACATAGGGCCCAACACTTCAATTACCAACAAAAGAAAACATGAATTATGTCCAATTAGTGTACTTTTATGCTTTTTCCAAACTAATTATATATTTATATACAGAGATGACCATAAAACAATGTATGCAAAACTGGCTGCTTCAAATTTGAAACATGGAAATTTTTGTGTTATTGCTCCATCTGGTCTAGAAGAAAGACACTGTGACTGGGTTAACAGAAGATGCCTCAACCAGGGTGATGCAAGGCAACTCAGTAACAGGGCCAAGTAAGTGTCTTGCATAAGGAGCTATATTCAGACTATGCTAACACTGCAGATGTTACTGCCCAAGGCTTCAGAACAGTGAAACTGCTACACTATTAGGGAAGATCAGAGCTACCATTTCAGAAACACAGACAGTCTGAATTCATACAAACATTACTCAGTATAGACAGGCAGCATCAATTGGCATCATAAAGCAGCTACAAGATAATTATGATGAAAGATATAATTAAGAAATCAGTTATCAAGTTGCTACTGCCAGTCACTATCATTACTAGATGTCGGTTTGCTGTCAGTAAAGAGTATGAATGCTTCTGACTTGGTACATTCCAGCTGGTGGCCTTCCTGCTGGCTAATATCTATCTCTTGTCACATGCTTGCTTTGTGGTTTCGTGTTGCATGGCTTGCCCAGATAGCTGCCATAATTAAAATTACAGGACATCATTGGGATGCAGATGTTCTTTGCATTGAAATGACATGAAGAAACTGATCTCTTTTACACTGTTTATTTGCCTGCACTGTCTATCATTTCTAACAGACTTGTATTTGAGAGGACGTGTGTGTCAGTCCACAACAGTTCAGTTGGGTTTTGGTTCCCTGTAGAATCCAACCCCATCCCTTACACACATTGTTCATCTTTTGAAACTGAAATTCATAGGTTTCATATTGTAATTGAAGCTGACAGTCTCTAAATGAGCTAGAAGACTAAAAAAACTCTATTCCAGAAGTGCAATTTTTTATCATATCTCATTAAGAAAGCAGTGCAAGCCATGCCTCAGTAGCAATCAAGAGACCAGGAAGAAGAATCAAATAGATATGTTGTCAGTAGTTAAGTCATTCCTTAAAAAAAAAAGAAAAAGGAAGGATCAAGGGGTTAAGTTCAATACGAGTGACATTTCCAACATCAGAGACTTCTGTGGCAAAGGTTAGTGACAATATACAGAGAAAAGCAAGGATTGGTGTCATTGTGAGAAATATTACATATAGGCCATACCTAACAAACTATACAAAAACAATTCAATGAACTTAGGCGCCTGATATTTTCTTCTTCACCTGAAAAAATCGGCAATGGCTGAGTATTGCACCTCTGCTCACTACTCTATTAACTATGAACACTTTCGAAAACCGTCCACCATAGTAATTTCTCTTGTGAATCTGGATCTCATCATAATCTGACTGACTGAAGAGTTGATGCTTAAGCATTATTGATCTGCACCTTCCATATTCAGTTTTATTTTTAATTACGGTTATCACATTTTATTGGTGACTTCCTTGATTAATAATATTTCCATCTTAAGGAACAACACTACAGTGAGCTCAGCAGACAATGGAAGGATCTTCATGACAATGATTGTATGAATTATAGCTGAAATCTCAGGAGAAATAGGTTGCTACATTACAAAAGATGTAATTGCTAACACTGTTTTACTGACTGTCACATAACTAAAACAAGCGGTGCATTTGTCCTTGTACTGTGTCTACTGATGACATTGTGCACAGTCACTGAGGTTGCTCTTTCTGCTGCCATGCAATCTGAAATACTAGAAGTATACATTGACATGAAATGAAATAGTCACATTTATTTCTGTTGCATGCTAGTATGGATATAGGGGGAAGTGTTTGTTCAGGTGCTATTCCATAGAGTTATTCATTCAAAAAATTCTATAATACTTCAAGATAATTCTACTCTGGTTCAGCGTGTCTGAGGAAGATACCAACCTCAATAATAACCATGGTTCTGAAACCATAGGCCCATTATGGTGTACCAGAACTCCACTGACACACTTTTGTACGCTCTTCAGTGATACCTGCTGTATATTTTGGTATTGGGGATCCTAACATTTCAAATATATTACATTATTACTTTGTAATGACCCTCCAGATGCTATGACACCATTATAATAACATATTTAAAAAGTAGCCCTGAACAATCTCTGAAAGCTTATCAGTTTTGGTTCAGGTGACTATGTGAAAAGGTGTCTGACATGAATATGGCCACACAACAGGAGTTAAGAGACTTTGAATGCTGAATAGTATTTGGGGAATTTGGGAATTCATTATTCCAAGATCCACAGTGTGAACAGTTGCTAAGAATACTACATTTCAGGCACTATCTCTCGCCTGGAATCACCCAGTAGTCAAGTGCCTTCACTAAATATCTAAGAAGTTTTGGATATTTGTGGGAAGGTCTTATGAGACCAAACTGTTGAGGTCAACTGTCCCTACGCTTACACAGTACTACTTAACCTACCTTAAATTAAGATACACTAAGGGCATCCCACACACCCATGACCAACAAAGGACTTGAACCTCTGATGGGGGAGCGTCGCGCGAACTGTGACAAAGTGCCTCAAACCGAATGGCTACCACGTGCAGTGGTGATATTTGAACAGAGATGTCAGCGCTAACAGACAAGCAACACTGAGTGAAATAACCACAAATATTGATCTGGGATGTATGACAATTGTACCCATTAGGACAGTGCAGTGAAATTGGGCATTAATGGTCTATGGTAGCTGACAACCCATGTGAGTGCCTTTGCTAACAGTGTGACATCAGCTACAGTGCCTCTCCTGGGCTTGTGATAATATCAATTGGACCCTAGATGACTGGAAAACCGTGCCTTGGTCGGATGAATCACAATTTCAGTTGATAGGAGCTGATGACAGGTTTCAAGTGTGGCCCAGACAACATTAAACCAAAGAGTCAAGTTGACAATGAGGCACTGTGAAACTTGGTGGTGGCTCCACAATGGTGTGGGCTGACCAAATCATTACTGACTGGAAATTGTTATTTTCAGCTACTTGTAGTTCAACAGCTAGAATTTGATCTTACAGAACCTTAGATGAATAATGATCAGATTGTACTATGAGGCAATTTTAACATTAACTTTACTTCAGATACTAACAGTCATAAACAACTGGAATCATTGTTGTCAGCTTTCAACCTGCTCCCAATGGTCGCATTCTCAAGAAGACTATAGTGGCATAGCAAGACCTTGATTGATACTCTGTTTCGGGACCCCACAAATTAAAATGACGTGAAAACACAAGCCATAATAAATGGTATGTTTGATCATGATCATCAAATCACAATCTTAAAACTCACCAGAAGGAAAACAGTAAATGGTTACACCCTTGGTAAACATGTTATAATAATAAATAGGAACCTACTAGTTTCTTTAGAAAGAGTTTACACTTTTATCACTGGGAGGAAATATACCAAGTAGACACAAAGAATGACAAATTCAATTCATTCCTGGACATAATTGCCAAACATTTTGAAACCTTCTTCATCCAACCACAGGTTATAATGAAATCATCCTGCTGTTGAAAGAAAGAGCTGGTAACAGCTGGCATCAAAATATCATGTGCTAAAAAGAGAGCCCTGTATAAACAAATCCATCATGCAGAAAAACTTAGGAATTCTCACAATAACTTAAAAACCTAATGAAACATCATAAAATGTGAGACAAGAACACAACATCTGAACGAGCGGGGACTCCACAGTCCTCTGGCAGTGGCTCCCACATCAACAATCCAAAAGCTGCAGCCCCAGATTTTAATAGCTTTTTCCTCACAGTAGCTAAAATAACATACGGAGCCACAATAAACTGACCCCAAAGAAGCCACAGAGCTAATAAAACATATGCAAATCACACCAAATTTAGCAGTTTATTTCAAAAGCACAACTACTAAATGAACTGAAAAAAATCATAAAAGATCTGGATGTTCTGGATATGATGGAATATCAAACAGGATTTTAAAATTATGTGGGGACTTATTCAGTCACATATTATGCTATTTACTTAACCAGTGAATGGGATGCCCATCCATATAAATGGGGCATGGAATCCACTATCCAATTATTGACTCATCTATTTGCTGCCAGTGTTCTCAAAAGTGTTTGAGTCAGTAGAATATGATAGGACTTATGATCTGATTGACATGATGAGCAGCAGTCTGTGAATCTTTGCTGATGAAGCTGTGGGGAATGGAAATTCTTCTCAATTAGTGACTGTAAGATGATACAGGATGGCTCAGGAAAACCTACTAGTTGGTGTGATTCATGGCAGCTTGCTTTAAATATAGAAAATATAAGTTTGTGGCGACTATCGACCAAGTCATGTGTAATATCTTTGCTTTGGCAAGCTCTTTGCGGCAGTTTGTGCCTGCGTGCAAAAGAGTACACAGGTGGACAGAGAATCAGGAATGTATTTAACTGTATAAGTGTGCTTCCAAGTAATAAAATAGTGCTTATTATATGTGGTATAGTGTGCATCATTGGATTTTGCATCCTGCAACACTAAAGCCCATACTGGTGTCTCCAAATTTTGTTTGCGAGTGCTACAACGAACTTTTTTACCGTCAAGCAGTACACAACGGATCGCTTGCTGCCCACTGCTCCGCACATGTGCCAACTAAATTTCCCAATGGATGCTTTGTCACGGTTTTCCAACTATCCACCTTGTGTTCGCAATAGTTTGATGCAGTTCCTGAACACGCCTACTAGCTGTACTCAATAGGACAGTGCTTCTGCATTTCCACAGTCACGTGTGCTGGCATCAAGTACGAGCAATAACTTTCCATTATCGTACGCGAGTCAGCAGTTGTGTGGTAGTGTTCCGTACCAACCGAACGTTTTTTGCCCACAAAACTTCGAATGCGAACATTTTACTTCGAATATGAACTTTCCATGTGTTCTGAGTGATCAACAATGATGAACGCAATGTGCTCAAACCCCAGTGATTATGTTTACGGGTTTCCCAAGTGCCAGTGTGAACTTTCCACCCAAATCAGTGGTGGTACAAATCGGGCCGGATGCTCAAGATGGGAAATTTCATGTTTATCCCAGAACTCTGCATTTTGCACCAGCTCCCCCCCACCCCCCCCCCCCCCCCACCCCCCATTACCAGTGTCTGCTATATGAGTGTTTCCGATGGCACACACCGTTCCTGCCACATCCACCTCGGGTGTTCCACAAGTATATGGTGATTTTTAACAATTTTAATGTGCCTATTGGGGGGGGGGGGGGTCCCAGATGTTGTACTCCATCGCTCTCCGCGTATCAGTCGACGATGGTGGACTCTACATGCCGGTCCATTCTATGCCTGTTGGCAATACTCCGCCAAATGCACGATTCGTTGATTTCTCGACCAAGGTCAAATCAGCCACGCCTACTGTGCTGCGTGCCACTGACAGTGTCGAAAGCTGGTGCACCGCTACTGCACCTGAGCCATTTACGCTGCAGAACTGTGGACAGGGAGTGACAGTTTCTGATAAACAGTTATGTCAAGACTTCCCCATCCATTGGCCAAAGCTACCACCCCTTTGCAAGGACCACCCACACATATGGTTTGCCTTGTTTGACCATGTTCTGCAGCTACACAGTGTCGCCAATGACAATTCGAAGTTCCTTTGCTTACTATGTCACCTCCATGATGAACTGGACCTGATCTGTGATACTTTGGCTTTGCCCCCGCTACGGAAAAATATGTGTTTGCCCAACGCACCATGCTCGGGCGACTATCCACATCAACAGAGGAAGCTATCCGCCTCATCAGTCACAGGTCGCTGGGTTCCAGATCCCCGTCACAGTTCTGGTGTCTTCTCCGCCCCATGATAGACACACATTACATGCCAGACGTTAAACTTTGGTTCATCTGGTAGCTCAAACGTCCTGTAGAAGTTCAAATTCAACTTCTCCATGTTACTTTAGCCCCACTAGACGGCAAACTGAACATCGCAGACCAGGTTTATAATATTCTGCCCCCCCCCCCCTCCCCCCCCACCCGCAAAGGCCCCGAGGTGGACCTCTGGCCTCAGGGGTTGGCACACCTGTGCGGCAGCTTCCATCATGTGGCACAGAGCGCACACGACTCGCTCGGCGCATGTGCTCGGACCCAACGCCGCCCGGCAGCCACCTCTGTAGTTCCTCTCCTATCAGCACTATTGCAACGCCGCCATCGGCAGAACCTACAAACAAGACCCTCTCCACTGTCACTTGAACTCAGCCAGCACAATGTATGATGCCACATGCCGTCCCAGTTGGTGTTATTTCCATTCTCACCATGGTGATGTGGCTAAGAAATGCTGTTCTCCATTAGCGTTCCCAAACTAATAACGTGATCCGATTCAGGCGCTCTGGGCTCCGTAGCACTGCACAGATGCCTATCAGTTAATACTTCTTCACCTCATGCACCAGGACGCTTGTATGTGAAAGACGCAGTGTCTTGCCTTTCATTTCTAGTCAACACAGGGACCGAGGTTAGTGTGATACCTTTGTCTGCAGGTATTAAATTCGAGCATCAGCCTTGCCCCCCGCTTTGAGCTGCAAATAAGTCCCTGATCCAATCTCATGGAATAACTAATTTAAGCCTTAAACTGCAGTACATTAACACCCCCTTACAGTGGACTTTTGTTATCATGGAGGTGGATGAACCATGCTCATGGTAGATTTTCTCTTAGCCCATGCACTGTCACCCAACCTACAACAAGGTACTAACCTTTAATTCGATAGACTGTACCACCAGTTCAGGTACCTCTTCCCTCTCATCCAAGAGCGCCACTCTATTGTGTGAGCTACATGAAACCGCTGTTGCACTGCTCCGTCTTAGATCACACAACAACGAACTTCAGGACAGCAATGATGCCCCCCGCT
The DNA here is from genome assembly GCF_021461395.2 of Schistocerca americana. NCBI lineage: Eukaryota > Metazoa > Arthropoda > Insecta > Orthoptera > Acrididae > Schistocerca > Schistocerca americana. The sequence continues at coordinate 339,872,896 of NC_060130.1, forward strand.
TACGCATCGCCACCATGCAAGCCAAGCTCATGGACCCTCATGAGCAGGTCACCCAGCTGTCACACACAGCCACGCCCCCAAACCCCTCACCACTCTCTCGCACCTGCCGCCGACGCTGCATAACGTTTCCATTGCCGGACAGAAGCTGTGCCCGCAACACTACCAAGTACCCCACCGAACTTTACGACAAGGACTACTGGTGGATCACTGCCACTGCTGTTGACCCGCCGACCTGGGACCCACAAGCGTGTGTATTACAGGTTAGTCATAGTGCACTGCGTGCGGGTTCATCACCCCATCGATGTTCGCGATCAACAATGGTACTGTCCACAGATTCACTACCACAGAAGACCCACTGGTACGTGCAAAGGCTAGGAGTTTAAATCCAAAAAAACATAAACACCGTAACTTTCAGATAGTAAGACTATTCGCTTTCTTCTTGTAGTTGGTCGTCACACATTCATTTGGTGCCCAAGAAAGGTGACACATTCCACTTCTGCTGTGACTATCGGGTGCTTAACAGCAGAACAATTCTAGATAATTATCCCATCCCAAATATTCAAGACTTTGCTTTCCAACTGCATGCAGCACAAATTTTCAGTGTAATTGACTGTCACAAGGCATATCACCAACTGCCAATGGCACCGGAGGACATTGAAAAAACCGCTATCTTCACCCTGTTTGGGTTGTTTGAGTATTTGTTTATACCGTTCAGCATTAAGAATGCTGCACAGATGTGGCAATTGTTCATCGACTCATTGGGTGGAAAACTGGACTTTGCATATGCCTACCTGGATGACTTGTTAATTTTTCTTCCTCACTTGAGGAACATGAACTCCATTTAAATACAGTGTTCCAACTATTAAAAGCAAATAGTATTGCAGTGAACAATGCTAAGTCACAACTCTGCCGACTAGTGTCACTTTTCTGGGCCACGGGGTTTCTTCCAACAGCATCCGTGCCCTACCCCAATGGGTCGAGGCTATTAGTACGGTGCCCTTGCTCAAATATTTTCAGGGCCTCCACCGCTTCCTTGGAACAGTAAATTACTACCACAAACACATCCCCCACAACGCTGAAATACAAGCCCCACTGACGGATGCTCTTGCAGGAGAAAACCCTTCAGGGTCTCAGATGGTCACATGGACTCCAGATATGCGTCAGGCATTTGATAACCTAGAGTCAGCCTAACAGATGGCTGTAACACTCACTCACACCATTCCTGATGCTTCCATCTCACTTACTACAGACACGAGTGATACAGCAGTGGTACTTCAGCAATCCATGGGTTCTGTTGTACAGCCACTCAGATTTTTCTCCCACAAATAGTCCACTTCCCAATGTAAATGGTCGACCTCCGACCTGGTACTGTTTGCTATTTAAGCCACTATGAGATATTTCCAAGACAATATCAAAAATCGCCATCTCGTGGTATTTACTGACCACGAGCCATTGGTATATGCTTTCTGTAACCCAGGCAAGGACTCATGTGTTTCAGCATGTGGACCTCATATGTCAGTTTATGAACAACACATGTTACATCAGAGGGGCAGACAATTTCGCCGCCGATTTTCTATATTGGGTGTTGGTTTTAACTTCAAACTGGATGTCAGTGAACTCCCTAAATCGCAGACAGAGGATACTGAACTCACTGCATTGTGCTCCAATGTTAAAAACGGACTTAACTAAAGTTATGGACACTTCCTGGGTTTTCATCACCCATCTGGTGCGACATTTCAACAGGACACATACGTCTGGTGATTCCTGCACCTCTCCACTGGGACATTTTTAATAGTATCGACGACTTGGCACACCCTGGCATTCATGCCACCGCACATCTGGTATGTGAATGTTTCGTTTGGCCCAGGTGATGAAACAATGTCGCAGTTGGGCACGAGCTTGTATGACTTGTCAGCACGCAAAAGTAGGACATCATGCACAGCCCCCCATAGGTACGTTCGATGTGGTAAGAAGAAGATTCCAGCACACATGCATCGATATTGTTGGGCCCTTACCCCCCCTCAGGCCCCTCCCATTACATACTGTCCGCCATTGACAGGTTTACCCACTGGCTAGAGGTAATTCCTCTCACTAACATCAGAGCCGACACAGTGGCCCAAGTCCTTTCATTAATGTGGACCTCGCGCTTCGGCTGCCTGGTTTCTATCACCACTGACCATGGCCGCCAGTTCAAGTCCGCCCTCTTCTAACAGCTTTGTGAACTATGTGGGGTGAAACGACTTAGGAATACAGCATACCATCCCCAGAGCAATGGGCTTGTCAAATGCTGGCACCGAATTCTTAAAGCTTCCCTGATGTGCCACGGAGGTGAGTGGGCCGATGCCTTACCACCGGTAATGTTAGGCATTTGGGCCACGTACCAAGAGGACCATGGCACATCCCTGGCAGAAGTACTGTACGGAGAACCCCTCACACTCCCAGCAGAGCTAGTTGAGCCTTCACTTCCTCCAGATCAAATGTGCGACTCGACATTCGTCAGGCATGTTAAGGAGCTAATCGCTAACATTCACGTGCCTCCACCTCGACCACACTCCCTCCCTCCCGTATTTCTGCATAAGACTTGGAATCGTGCACTCATGTCATGGTGCATGATGACACTGTCCGACCGGCACTCAGACCTCCATACTCGGGCACATGCAGAGTCATATTGCAGTGTACCAACACATTCAACGTGATCATTAACAGCACATCACAAACGGTATCTGTCTGCCACCTCAAACTGGCATGGTCTCTGGGAGAACTGCCCGATACCCCACCCAGTCAGCACTGACCCACTGCTACACCCGCCTTGCACAAGGCATCTACCAACAGTCCACGAATGAGTGACGCCCATTCCTGCACTTGTCATGTTACCCACTTCCAATCAGGTGACAGTGCTACGGGTGCGTCCACAGCTCATGGTCGTGCGGTAGCGTTCACGCTTCCTGCGCCCGGGTTCCTGGGTTCGATTCCTGGCGGGGTCAGGGATTTTCTCTGCCTCATGATGACTGGGTGTTGTGTGATGTCCTTAGGTTAGTTACGTTTAAGTAGTTCTAAGTTCTAGGGGACTGATGACCATAGATGTTAAGTCCCGTAGTGCTCAGAGCTATTTGAACCATTTGCTACAGGTACGTGTGACATTCCCACACACAGTGATGCGTGTGAAGACTCCCCCTCCTACAGGCAGCCCCCCACCTCTCCCCAATTAGGATTAGTGATGTATCAGGGGCCAGCCTCGGAATGTGTGATGTCACCAACAACGACATGTGTGAAGATTCGGTCAACCCATAAACGGAAGTGGTAGTGAATGTCAATACAGATTTTATTTGCAGCTATAAAGTGTTTTTTGTTATGCAGCCACATAATGTGTATATCTTCTACGAACAAGCCATCTCCCCCAATGACAAATTAACCAACATTCATCTTCTTCAGTCTGTCCGCTTGCCTGTTGGTACTGACCCAATCAACGATAAAAGTGTTACGTACCGGCAACAGGCAATCACCTCTGCTACCGCGGCTCATCACAACCCATTGTCCCCTCCCTGGAACCCTCTGCTGCTGTACAAAGATTCAACCGGTCAGGCAGGACCATCCCCTCCCTCACTCTTTCGAAGACTTCAGTAATGTAATGTAAGGAATGATTTCGGTTTAAAAACCCTCTCCCTCCCCCCTGCGTGTTTCCTTTCCATGTATGCCTAAATATTTAAGGTTTGGTGCTCCACACTCTAAAGGGGGGCTGGGGGGGGGGGGGGGGGTTGCTAATGTGGTGACTATCGACCAAGTCACTAGTAATATCTTTGCTTTGGCAAGCTCTTTGTGGTGCAAAAGAGTACACACGTGGACAGAGAATCAAGAATCTATATAACTGTATATGTGTGCTTCCGAGTAATAAAATATTGCTTATTACATGTGGTATAGTGTGCATCATTGGATTTGGCAATCCTACAACACTAAAACCCATAAGTTTATGCAGATGACTAGGAAAAAAAGTCCTATAATGATCAAAGAGAGCATTACTAGAGTGCTGCTTGAGACAATCATATTGATTAAACATATGGGTGTAACACTGAAAAGCTCTATGAAATGGAACAAGCATGAAAGGACTGTTTCAAAGAAGGTAGTTGGTCAACACTGGTTTACTAGAAGAATTTTAGGAAAGTGTGGTTTCTTGAGTACTGGTTGCATGTTACGAGTTCCTGCCAGCTTGGATTAAATGAAAACATTGAAGCAATTCAGAGGTGGGCAGCTAGATTTGTCACTGGCAGTTTCAGTCACAATGTGAGTATTATGGAGATGCTTCATGATTCCAAATGGGAATCCCTGGAGGGAAGATGGTGTTCTTTTCACAAAGCACTATTTAAGAAATTTAAACAACCAGCATTTGAAGTTGGCTGTAGAGTAATGCTAGAGCCACCACTGTACAATTTGCAGGAGCATCACAAAGACAAGATAAGAGAAATTTGGGTTTGTGCAGAGGCATAGAGGTAGTGGTTTTTCCCTTCTCTGTTTTGTGAGTGATACAGGAAGGGAAATCACTAGCACTGGTACAATTCTCCACCATGCACCATCTGGTGGCTTGTACAGTATGTATGTAGATGTACATGAAGAGGAATATACCATAATCCTTTATATACTGCTCCTACATGGATCAAAACGACAAACTCAAACTAATTCCTGCATGTGGGTCTTTGAGCAGTGATTCTACCCATGGTGCACACCCAAAAGGTGCAGTAAGAGTCCCTGATACTAGCTACAATGAGGAATATGCCGAGTATGGATGCAGATATATATGTATATAAAGAACTTAGCATCTGCAAAAGCAGTAGACAAACTGCCAATATTTTGTGCAACCCTCACTTGTTTGTGTCAATGATGGGCATGGCTCAAAGCATACACAGTGGGTTGCGGAGTCAGCAGTGGTGTGACGGTCACTGTAAGAGAACTGTTGAGATGGTAGATGTCTCCAACTTTAATGACATTCTTATTCACCATGGAATTGTCAAACATCAAAGTCTGACCAACTATGAACACATTTTTTTCATGTAGCTTAAGGAATAACAAATAAACGAAATCTGCAAGAGCTTCTGAAAAAATTTACACTATCTCATATAAGTCACTGGAAGATCACAAAAATAACGATTAAGCAAACACAAATGAAGGAATTATAATGAAATCCACCAAATGTGACATAGCTAAAATGCACCCACAAGCTAAAATTGACATGAAGGTAACGTCTGAATTTCATTTTCATCTGAAAGTGTGAGCATGTGATCCCTTCTCTCATTTTGTGAAGACCTACTCTTTTCTGTACCAGTAACTCCTGTCTTCATGCATCTTCCTATAATTCTTAGTTTTATGATAGCTATTACCATGGATTTAAACACACGCCTTTTTCAAAGGTACAGGGGTGAAGACTGTTGGGTAACAAGAATTGGTGAAACTTAGTGTGCTATTTTGCTATTATGACAGGCTGAGCAAAAAAAAAGTCCAGCAGTATCTTTGATAAATATTTATCTAATTTAATATTACTCCCAACAGGTCACTGAATTAATTACAACACTACTACCATAGAACTTTGCACTAATATGATGTGTCCTGACATAAAGTGGAAACTCTCCAACAGAGATCTAGTTTCATGTGTTACATAGTTTTCTAAATGATTACTCAAGTGGCAAGTTCTTTCAAATGGACATGACTGATTATCTTCCCCATCTACATACAATTCAAGTCTGTTCTTTTTTTACTGCCTTTTCACTGAGGTAATGATAACTATAAACTACCTTTCTTTCTGTGGTTATGTTCCTCAGGTTCTATGCCAACATGTAGAATATTTGAAGAACCAGTAAAAAGGCTTACTTACTAATATAAAAGGCTGATAAATGACATACTGTGCTAGAGACTGTATCTGATACAATGCAGATACCTCCTTTGTCGTCCCTTTTCTGTACTGGCCCTCCACAGCATATACATCTTGTACAGCAGCTGCTTTTCTTTCATTGTATGGTCGAAGGACCAGAATGCTAGAAACACACATTGGCCTGAAACCGCTGGGTCTCAAATGTCCATATTTATTTAATTATTTATTTATATTTATTCATCCAGGGATCGTTTCACAATGACATCTGAACTGTCAAATTTATATAATGAAAATCAGTTCGTCAAAACACACAAACACACAGAATATATAAATATGCTTTATGAGGGTGCGAAAGAATATCTGCTGTGGCCTTAGTAAAGGAACCATCCTTGTATTTGCCTGAAGACATTTAGGAGAACCTAGGTTAACTGAAATCAGGATGACTGGACAGAGCTTAGTGCATCCCGCCAAATGTGAGGATACAGCTGCACAGCCTCATTCAGCTGGATGCTATAATACAATATGTTTTGATTTACACACAACTTGATACAGATAACTTACCATATGAAACATAAATGTGCATACAGCTACTACATCTCCCCTAAGCTGTGACTGTATGACTTCATTTATTTTACCATTATGCACCAATATGATTAATTTGTGTACATGTGCAAGTGTGTGTGTGTGTGTGTGTGTGTGTGTGTGTGTGTGTGTGTGTGTGTGTGTCTGCCTGATTTTTTGATTTATATTATTTTGCTGCAATTCATAATGTGTACTCCAGAAATATGAGGGGTATCATTAAGTGTTTTTCATGACTATTCAGTGATGGCTGTTTATGTGTTCTGTATGTAAGTAAAATATATGTTGATGAATGGTAAGTGAGCATAAAATATAAGCTTTCAATGAAATGACCGAGGAGATGTGGTTGGCATTATCTTTTGAATTATGTAGATGTAGAATTTATTTGCTACCATGCAGAATAGGTAACATGTAAAGAGGTATGAGGAAATGGCGACTCATCACCGAAATAGCTATAGCTCTATTAATGAATATATTATTTTTATTTGCAAGTGCTTGTTTAAATAACAATTATTTCTTAATGCCTGATAGTAGACTGGATGTTATTTAGGCATGATTTGCATGATGAAGTGAAGTTGTACTGAGCCACAGCACTGAAGCAGTACCAGGAGGTTCAGTTCTAGTGCAGTGTAGCAAGAAAACAGACAACAGCCCATTATGAAAGTACATTCAAGAACTGAAGAACAATTGAAGCGAGTGTGGCTAAAGTTCTCTCTGAAAATTTGCACTTAAATAATTGACAGAAACTTCTTTTTCTGTGATGCAATCAAGCAATGGAAACTCCACATGATAATTTTGATCACATAAGGAAAAGATACATTGCTTCTCACTGTAAAACTGACACATTGAGTTACAGATAGGCGCAACAAAAAGACACCTTAGCTTTCAGTGGAAGCATTCATCAGGAAATGGAACATACACCTACAGAAGCTTTTTTTGAGATGCTCAAGATGGTGGTCATATGTGCATGAAGTGCGCTAGCTTTTGTGAATGCTTGCTTTTGTGAATGTGTGTGCCTGTTTCCCCTTTTCTGATGAAGGCTTTGGTCAATAGTAAATGTGTAGAGGTCTTTTTGTTGTGCCTGTCTGCATTGAATGAGTCATCTTTACAGTGAGTAGCGATCTATCTTCTCCATATGTCATTTCTGTAATGAGTACTTTATGACTGGAATTAATACTCTTCTTGCTGTTTTATTTTATAAAGGTGAACATTTTGGTGAAAAAATTATTTAGTTGAGGTGGAATTCCTATCCACGGTACAATTAATATGAGTGGTTTAGACTGGCACATAATGAGTCAATACTCACAGTTATGCAAAGGTACAGGCTAAATATCCTTTACTATTATCTATAACTGATCTAATTATTTTGTTTAAGATTGATTTTGGGTACATTTTCATTTACTGTTTGTCTGTTGCATTTCATATCATGGGAAGGTGACAGAATGAAACTGCTAGTTGCCAGTGAAAACTAACCAGGTGACATATCACTTTTATAAATAAACAGTAAATATTTCAAAAGAGATTTTATTTTTTAACTAATACTATAGCTATGATGGTTTAGCAGCTGAAAATAGTCACAATTTCATTATTATTATTATTATTATTATTACTATCATTGTCATTACTGTGTCATTTTGTTTCCTGTGAATGGTTTAAAAATTTTTATTTTGGACTTTCTTCCTACATTATTTGCATCCTAGACAGAAGTCACTTTCTTGTATCAAGATTTCGGGGGGAGGGGGGCACTGCGATCTAATAAATCACAGTGTCCACTTAGATGGAGTAAATAGCAAAAAAAATATGGTCATAGATGTGTGTTATGCTGTTATTACATAGTGAATGCACCTAGTAGAATGCACCTGGTGTACATGACATCAAGCAGTGTGTGCAAGAAGAGTGTGTGGGAGCAAGGAGCAAGCATTTTGCTGCTGGCGGGCTTGATGGAATGAAGTCTGTATAGTGTGGTGCTATTCAATGTATTTTAATTAATAGGTAGTGAACAGGTTGAACTTTTATTGAACCTGTCATGATAAGTATTCATATACTTACCTTTTATTATCATAAAACTGCAATAGATCTTCATACCCTGTTACTGTTTTCTCAGTCTGAATCCTTCAAGTTTTGACTTTGCTGTCAATGAATTATTCTCATGAGCTCTCACTCTGCTGTGTTCCAGTTACCATAGTACAGTTTTTTCTGTTCTGCTCCCATCATAGCTACAGTACAATGCATCCTTTGCTACTTTTGATTTTTCTTTCCTATACTTCCGCTTTGGAGAACGGCTAACAGCTGTCATCCATCCACTGAGTGTCAACCATTTACCCAAATGTAACTGCACACTGTGCCACCCTACCACACATTATCACCCAAAGACTGCCAATTCTACACTATTGGCAGCTTATACAACACATGCATGAGATCAGACCACCAACCTAGCACACTAGAGCTCATAAAATCCTAATAACTCAGCCATTTTACTGTGATAACATAGTCAAAGCACCTCAAGATCCAGGTACCTTCATGTATTGCATTGACTTTCCTATTTTAATAAAGTATGATCAAAGTTGCTATCCTTATATAGTTCTAGGTCTCACCATCTTTTTCTCTGCAAAGAGATAAAAAGTAATTTTATTCAAAGTTTAATTTAAACTTACCGCACTGTGGTAAGCAGTTTGGATCATTATACAAACAATAACAAGCATGTCACTTTAACAACATCTTACTGGGTGACAGCAATGCAAGTTACACAGTTTGAGTTTGTGTTCAACAGAAACATAGTGAAGGCATGCATGGAGCTTAGGGAATGCACACTCTATCTATACACATTGCTCCAAACCTACATATGAGATTATGATGATAAGAACCTCCAGAATGATTGGGAACACTTATTTATATGAAGTTGTACATGAGCTTAAAATGTCTTGGAAGTATTTCTTTCTAAAGCTAAAGTTACACCTACTGGCTGTGTCACGACTGACTGCCAAGTAATCAGCTGCCAATGGAGTCAGTCAGATGCATTACAGAGGGGCATGGGATCAGCATACTATTCTTCCAGACTTTTAAACCTTCCCTGACCTGGGAGCTTCTACTTCTCACTCAAATAGATCCCCAAATGGCATTACAAAACTGGATATACTATGTTCCAGCAGTATCACCTAGCTAAAAGTCCAGGCAGTACTGGGAATGTAACACAAATTCTCCACATATCAGACATACTGAAAAATTAGCTTTGGAGACAGACAAATATTTATTTCTACTTTAGAAGATATGCATGAGCTGCTCACATTTCATTTTTCAAAGGAAAGTGCTTGTGGTTTCTGGTAATGAATTAGGTTGACAATGTTTATAAAAACAAATTCTTTCTTGTGTCTTTTTGGCAAAATTTCTAACTGTTCCCTATTTATTGTGTCGACAGATATTTGTGAAAGAACATTACTAGACTACTGATACTGCTTAACAGAAATAATTTCAGATTTAATATCATAAAAGAGACTTTAATCATGATGTGTCAATATTACTCTAATTCAGTAGAAAACACACATAATGCTCAATAACTAGCTTTAGTTTTGTACAGCACTGAGTAATGACTTACTCTGCTCTCTTTAGTTTTGTATTGTATTCAACTGAAGGCTTGCTATATAGTTTCAAGTGGATACTGGATGCAGTCATGGGACAGACTGCTTCTCTGCTAGTCAACATAATTCCTTCCATTGCTTCACAATGTGGAAACTTAGAACCATGAAGTAGACAGAGAAACCTGACAAATGAATGTATGCAAATTAAAGCAGTATTCTGTAACCATTATATTACATTGGTGTCGAACAAATAAGCTTGTTGTATGGTTAATGTAAAGATCTCTGCTCACATGATTGTTTGATTGGCCTCTTTGCATCCTCAGGATGGTTGTGTTACCATCCACTGATGCTAAAATATATGGCAACCTTTACCCACTAATTACCATAAGTTGTGAAACCTTCCTCAGATCTGGTCTTGTCAACTGTCTACATTCAAGAGTGCAGATATTTTTCATTCAGTGTGATTAATCATAAAATCTTTTTCAGATGTGAGTAAAGTATTTCAAATCCCAAAACGTTCTTACTTTTAATGATTTCTCTCCACACTTATCTGGTATGTATTAATACTGATTATTCTTTCCACTTATATTGCAATATCTCTGAAATTGTTTTTGAGTCACTAATAATTCTATGATTATTGTGGTAATTATTTTGATTTAAAGTAATGTGGGAACTTAAAATCTTTATCAACAGTAAATCTGCATTCCTGGCTGAGCTAGTGTGTCATTGTCTTTAGTCACATATTTACAATGGTTTGTAAATCTCTTACATTTAGTGTGATGAGATTTTTCAGTTACAAATTTCTTTATCTGCTAACCACCAGAAGTATAACTCAGTGTTTTAGTATGAACTGGAGGGAAGTGAAGAGGAATTTTATGACTAGTAACAATTCTGCTACCAATAGGATACAGTGCCAAAGAAAATGTAGGGAAAGAAACAGTACAGTGAAAATGTAGTATTTTAATTGGGTTTAGGCATTTCCAAGAATTCACTGCAGTATCCTGCTGAAGATATGGGTAGTTATTGCAGACTTAAACAAAAGAATATATATAAGTCACCTACATACAAGACAAGAAGTAACAATGACAAAACAAGTGAGTATTAGAAAAAAGTTGTTAGGTAAAAATGTTGTTTGTCACATGGCTTTTCAATATTTGTACTGAGAAACTATTGAACAAACCATTTAAAAAAGGGAGAGCCATAATAATAGGAGGAGAAATGGTAAATACAATGAAGTCCATATATGAAGAAATAGTCTTGACAAAATCATGGGAAGAACTACAATTTAAGAGTAATAGGGTTGTAAAAGAGTATTGAAAAAGTACAACTGAGGGAAAAACAATAGAGATGACCTTTGGCATATACAAATTCTAGTTAAAACATGACTGGAAGGGAACACCTTTGAACAAATAAAATGTTTTAGTTATTTAAGACATTTGGTGATAGAAAACAAAAACCGTTCACAGGAAATAGAAAGTGAAATACCTATAGGTCAAACAGTTTTCAAAAGATGAAACATTTCTTGACAGGAACAACTTTAATAAACTAGAGACTAGAAGACTAAGAAAGAGAGCTATGTTTAGAATATATCATAGTGAATCATCGACAGCCATAAAGAAAGAAGGATACTGCTTGGAAAACTTTGATATGCTCTTTGAAAACATCTCCAATGGGACATACCTTGTGAAAAAATTTGCTTGTAACAAAGAGTCATCAAATATAAGATTGCAGGGAAGAGAGACAGATAGATAGATAGATAGATAGATACATAGATACATAGACAGAGAGAGAGAGAGAGAGAGAGAGAGAGAGAGAGAGAGAGAGAGAGAGAGAGTTATGGAATGCTAGATAAGGTTAAAAATATGAAGTTATCAACAGATTAAGCAACAAGGACAGAAAGAGTAAACTGGAAAGTGACAATTATCTCTCATAATAAAGAAGAATTAGTAATACCAGATGGCATATATTCTGTGTGTACGCAGAGATGAGACTTTAGTAATACACAGGGCCCAAAACTTCAATTACCAGCAAAAGAATGCTTGGATTTTTGTCCAATTAGTATACCTTTATGCTCTTCCCAACCTAAGGATATATTCATATACAGAGATGACCATAAAACAATGTATTCCAAAGTGGCTCCTTCCAATATGAAACATGGAGGATGGTTTCAGAATCTTTGCCAAAAATTACTTATGATACTCATGAGTCTTATGCTGGCAATGAAGGAAAATGCATCAATTTTTGTTTTGATGGCCCCACCTGGTCTAGAAGAAAGACACTGTGATGTGCCTAACAGAAGATGTCACAACCATGGTGATGCAAGAAAATTCAGTAAGAGGGGCAAGTTGGCGTCTTGTATAAGAAGATATATTCAGTCTATGCTGACAATGCAGATGTTACTGCTCAGGGCTTCAGAATGGTGAAACTGCTACAATATTTCGGAAGAAATGTGCTGCCATTCAGGAAAGAACGACAGACTGACATCATCTAAACATTACCCACCATCAATGAGCATCACAAAGCAGCTACAAGGTAATGACGATGCCAGATATAATTAAGAAACATGTTATTGAGATGCTACTGGTAGCCACTATTACCACTAGATGTGAATTTGCTGTCTGCACAAAGTATGAATGCTGCTGACTTCGTAGATTCCAGCTGGTGGCCCACCTGCTGGCTAATTTCTATTTCTTGTCACATGCCTGCCTGCCTTGGGGTTTTCTGTTCAATGCCTTGACCAATTAGCTGCCATGCCCTGTGCTGGCAAACTCTGCTCTTTGGTTCTCTGTGTGGGGAAAACTCTACTGCTCTTTGAAGCCCCAAGCAGGCACATTCTCTCATTGATTGTCCTGTGTTTGAAAATTCATTACAAGCCCTTGCAGTCTGGAACAGAACCACAGTTTGGCTCTGTATGCTTCGGAATTCCCATGCTAAGCTGCATATCAGTATCAGTTTGATATCACAGCCTACTCCAGCCACACATGCTATCCTGCCTTGGGTTTGTGCCACAAACGTAGTATGACCCGTGGCCTACTACACCAGGGATGACACTGCAAGCCAGCCATGACATATGGCCTCCTGTTGATCTAAGAGTGCTATACTGACTGTGACCAGCCTGCAACTTAGTAACACAACACATGTATTTTGCCACAAAGTAAGTGTAAATAAGAAATTGGTTTTTGTGTGACTGAGTGTTGGACAACCATGTGATACCTATCCCCCTCACCACTGCAACAGTATGATGGGTGGAGAGGAGGAGGGCTTCCTGACAACTAGCAACCTGTTTCCACCACCCACCAAAGAGATAACACAACCCCAGTCTCTGCAATACAAAGGTCTAAGAAAACACACACAATCCAATAATCAAAAAATAACAATAATACTTATGTGCTGACTCGAACCAATTGTAATTACAGTGCGGGACATGTGATATGGCATAAATATAAGTCTAACGATGCTCTGAATGTATTAAATGATTTTAATATTCATTTTTCATTTTGTAACTGGAATTGTTTCTACAGTGTACAAAAGAATGTTGTTAAGGGCCCTCTTACCTCTTGCTGTTATATTGTATAGTTTTTATTTTTAAACTACATAATATCCTATATCTGCATGTAGATGATATTTTATAAACATAAATAATGGTTTTCCTTGTAGGTACGTTAAGGTAATTCTGTCAAAGAAAATAGTGGTCACTGATGCCACTATTGTAAGTACTACACACTATGTTACTAAATCAGAAACTGAGTCAGTAAATCATGCATAATAATTACTGTATAAATGATGTGAAAGCCATGAGATACCTGAAGACACATTTGTTAAAAGGCAATAAAACATAAAAAAGCCTTAAAAATTACATGACATCATTGAGATGCAGATGTGCTTTTCATTGAAATGACACTAAGAAACTGGTCTCTTTTACTCTGTTGATTTGCCTGCACTGTCAATCATTTCTCACAGACTTGCATTTTAGAGGAGTTGTGCGCCAGTCCACAACTGTTCAGTTAGATTTTGGTTTCCTGTAGATTCCAATCCTTCAGACACAATGTTGGTCTTTTGAAACTGAGATTCACAGGTTGAATATTGTAATTGAAGCTAACAATCTCCAAATGGGTTAAAAGACTAAAAAACTGTTTTCTAAGAGTGTGAATTTTCACCATATCTCATTAACAAAGCTGTGCAAGCCATACCTCAGCAGCAATCAAGAGCCCATGAAGGAGAAGCAAATAGAAATGTTGCTAATTCTACAGTGTTTTTTTTTCTGTGTGTGAGAACTCACTTCTCAAAGAAAGGAAGGATGAAGGGGTTGAGTTCAATATGAGTGACCTTCTTGACATCAGAAACTTCTCTGGGAAAAGTTGGTGAGAATGTACAGTGAAAAGCAAGGATTGGTGACATTGTGATAAATATTATATATAGGCCAAACTCCACAAACAGTACAAAAACAATTCAATGAACACAATCAGCAGTGAATTTCCTTCTTAACCTGAATGAATCAGCAATGGCTGAGTATTGCACCTTAGCTCATGGATTCTGCTCATATCTCTTATATGCTGCCGTAGTTATGTCTCTCGTGAATCTGGATCTGATCACAATTTTACTGACTGAGGAGTTGGTGCTTTAGCATTATTGACCTGCACCTTCCACCTTCAGGCTTATTTTTAGTTATGGTTATCGCATTTTATTGATGACTTCTTTGTTTAATGACATTGTCACCTTAAGGATCAACACAATGGTGAACTCAGAAGACAATGGAAGACACTGCATAAGAATGGATGTATCATTCATATTTGAAATATCCGGACAAATAGGTTGGTACATTACAAAAGGTCTAATTGCAAAAGCCGTTTTACTGATTTCCACGAGTTCAATACAAACAGTGCATTGGTGCTTGTACTGTGTCTACTGACTGAGACAGCTGTCTCCGCTGTTCTGCGATCTGAAATACTAGAAGTATACATTGACATGAAATGACATGGTCATAATTATTTCTTTTGCATGCTAATATCGATATAGGGGTAACTGTTCATTCAGGTGCTATTCCATAGAGTTATTCATTCACAAAATTCTGGAATACTTAAAGATAATTCTACTCTTGTTCAGTGTGTCTGAGGAAGATACCAACCTCAATAATAACAGTGGTTCTGAAACCATAGGCCCATTACGGTAAACTAGAACTCCACTGACAAACTTCTGTACGCTCTTCAATGATACCTTCTGTATATTTTGGTATTGGGGGATCTGTGATTAGTGGCAGCTTGTTACAGAGTTACTCCATTTTCTTTTGTTTTTTGCTGCAATTAGCTTAGTATCTTTATTGCACTGAATAGAATGGACAAAAGTGCAAATATGAACAGCCTGTGTGTCTTGTTTTGGTTTGGCTATTGTACCTGCTGTTGACAGCAGTAATTTGCTCCTTACCACACTGTCCTAAGGTTTGCTTTCAGTACTGCACAATTCTACCTAGGATTTTGTTTTACAGCAGTTTTAGTTGTGCATTAATGGGAATACACAGCAGTATTACGGCTAGGCATACCAATGAAAAGTTGAACGATCTGCACTTGGTTTACGAATTCACTGAATGCAATGTAAAAGCAACACAATGATGCTGTGATAACAAAATACATGGTACATCTTGTGGTTGTTGCATAGTCTGAGTTGTGTGATGTAAATTTTGATTACTGCATATAACAGACTTCTTCTCTACTCTGAAGGCGTTTGCACAGACACAAGGGTGACTGTACTAACAAATCAAATAAATTACAATTACATTATTAATCTGTAATGACCCTCCAGAGGCCATGACGCCATTATACTTACATATTTTAAAAGTATCCCTGAACAATCCCTGAAAGCTTATCACTGGAGTTGTGGTTCAGGTGATTATGTGAAAATATGGCTACATGACAGGAGTTAACAAACATTGAACACTGAATGGTACTTGGTGTTAGATGCATGGGACACTCAATTTTCCAAATCACAGTGTAAAGAGTGTGCTGAGAATTCCATATTTCAGGCATTACCTCTCACCTCAGATCACACTGTGGTCAATGGCCTACAATTTATAACTAAGAAATTTTGGAAATTTGTGGGAAGGTCCTATGGGACCAAACTGCTACACTTACACACTGCCATTTAACCTAACTTAAACTAACATATGCTCAGGGCATCACGTACAACCATCCCCAAAGGAGGATTTGAATCTCCAATGGGGGGAACCATGCAAAAATGTGACAAGGCACCTCAGAGCACACGGCTACCCCATGCGGCATGACTAAGTGCAGTGATGTTTGCATAGAGTTGTCAATGTTAATAGACAAACAACACTGCCTGAAATAACCACAAAAATACATCTTGGATGTATGAAAATTGTACCTGTTAGGACAGTGAAGTGAAATTTGGCATTAAAGTCTATGGCAGCAGAAAAACCATGTGAGTGCCTTTGCTAACAGTATGACATCAGCTACAGTGCATCTGCAATGCTTGTGACCATATCAATTGGACTCTAGATGACTGCAAAACAGTGCCTTCGTCAGATGAGTCACAGTTTCAGTAGGTAGGAGCTGAGGGTAGGCTTCAAGTGTGGCCCAGAGCCCATTAAGCCAAGGAGTCACGTTGACAATGAGGCACTGCGAAAGCCGGTGGTGGCTCCACAATGGCGTGGGCTGACCAAATCATCACTGATTGGAAATGGTTATTTTCAGTTACTTGGAGTTCATCAGCAAGAATTTGATCTTGCAGAACCTTAGACGAATAACAATCAGATTGTACTATGTGGCAATTTTGTCATTATCTTTCCTTCAGATACTAACAGTCATAAACAAATGGAATCATTGTTGTCAGATTTCCACTTGCTCCCAATGGTTGCATTCTCAAGAAGAGTATACTGGCATAGCAAGACCTTGTTTGATAATCTGTTTCTGGACACCACAAATTACAATGACGTGAAAACCCAAACTATAATAAATGGTATGTCAGATCACGATGGTCAAATCACAGTCTTAAAACTCGCCAGAAGAAAAACAGTAAATGGTCACAACCTTGTTGAACATGTAAGAACAATAAATAGAAAATCTACAAATTTGTTTAGAAGCTGTCTCGACTCTTCAAAATGGGAGATAGTGTACAAGATACACACAATGAATGAGAAATTAAATTCATTATTGGACTTAATTTTCAAACATTTGGAAGCCTGCTTCATCCAAACACAGATTAAAATGATATCATCATGTCGTTGAAAGAAAGAGTTGCTAACACCTGGCTAAAAGGATATGCCTGTATATAGAACAAAGGGCAAGCATGAAACCAGAAGTGGAACTATATATATACACTGTAAAATTCCAACAGGTGGAATGGGGAAGGACAAGCAAATGCATTATGAAGAAAAAATTAGCAAGTCTAACAATAAAGTAAAAACCATACGGAACAGCATAAAAAGTGAGACAAATAAGAACATAACATCTAAACTATTGGGGACTCCACAGTCCTCTGGCAGTGGCTCACACTGGAACAATCAAAAAGCTGCAACCCTAGATTTTAATAGCTTTTTCTCACAGTAGCTGAAATAACAGGGAGCCACAATAAACAGTCTCCAAAGGAGCCATAGAGCTACTAAATCATATGCAAATCACACCAAATATAGCTCTTTATTCCAAAAGCACAACTCCTAAATGAACTGAAAAAAATCATAAAAGCTCTGTATGTTCTGGATATGATGGAATATCAAACAGGATTTTAAAATCATGTGGGGACTTATTCAGTCTCGTACTATGCTATTTACGCAACCAGTGAATGAAAACTGTGACATTTCCTGATAGACTCAAACATAGAATACGGATGTCCATCCACAAAAGTGGGGCAAGGAATGTACTATCCAATTATAGACCCATCTCTTTGCTGCCAGTGTTCTCGAAAGTGTTTGAAAGAGTACAGTATGATAGGACTTATGACACAATATGACTCACTGACATCAGTATAGTTTGGCTGTCATATGGGAGTCTCCACACAGAGAGCTATTTTCAGCTTAACAGATGAAACTCTAGGTGAATTAAATCCCTGAAAGTATATAATGGGGACCTTCTGTGACACTTCCTGTAGCGGATCTGGAAGGCTTTTTACATGGTATCACACAAGCAGCTCATAGTGAAATTGCATGCTCATGGAATATTGTCTCAGTTATGTGACTGGATTTGTGATTTCCTGTCAGAGAGGTCACAGTTCATAGTAATTGATGGAAAGTCATTGAGTAAAACAGGAGTGATATCTAGCATTCCTGAAGGCATTGTTATAGGCCCTTTGCTGTTCCTTATATGTATAAATGATTTGGGAGACAATCTGGGCAGCCATTTTCAGTTGCTTGCAGATGATGCTGTCATTTATCAACTAATAAAGTCATCAGAAGATCAAAACAAACTGCAAAATGATTTAGGAAAGATATCTGAATGGTGCAAAAAGTGGCAGTTGACCGTAAATAACGAAAAGTGTGAGGTCATCCACATGAGTGCTAAAAGGAACTCATTAAACTTCGGTCACATGATAAATCAGTCTAATGTAAAAGTCATAAATTCAACTAAATACCTAGGTATTACAATTACGAACTACATAAATATGAAGGAACACATAGAAAATGTTGTGGGAAAGGCTAACTAAAGACTGTGTTTTATTGGCAGGACACTTAGAAACCTATTAAGGAGACTGCCTACACTATGCTTCTCTGTCCTCTTTTAGAACACTGCTGCAAGGTGTTGGATCCTTACCAGATAGGAATGACGGAGTAGGGGAGAGTGGGGCACTCTGAACCATGGGGCACAATGAATCAGGTAGCATAATTTCAGTATAAGGTGGTAAATTATTTTTTCCTCTGTGTGTATGTTGTCAGTACTGCTCTACCAAGTGCCACTTGTTTTCTGCAGCATCTAGTTCCCGCCATTAGTGTTGTACTGATGATATGTTAGTTTCACAACAGTGAAGTAATTTTTGGGGACATAGATAGCTTGAATTTTTTTCAATCCTTTGTCACCAAATTTTAGAAAAAGTATGTCATTGCAACAATATCAATACTGTATTTTAATGATATAGATCTTCAAATATTAACAATGTTCGTACATAATGTCACATGAGCTTTGTTTGAAATATGTGCTGTAGGGGCACACTGAACCAAGCTCTCCCGGGACACAATGAGCCATGGTTCATTGTGCCCCAGGAATTTTTTAATTGTCCAATACAAGCACTCTGTACTTTGTTTTCTTAGCATGGGTAAAACATATGTGTAGGAATTTAACGCTTTTAAATCACAGACGTTCAGCAGTCCTGTTTTATATTATCAGGTTTGAAGATGTTTCTTTCATACCGCAGCAAGACGGACAGAGGTAAAACTGACCATTACGTTATGCAAGAAGTTGTACAGGATGTTCTTAATAAGGGCATGGCAGTTCACCAAGCAGCTAAATCTCATTTAATACCTTACCCAACTGTACATTGATATGTTCAAGACATTAAATGTGGTTACAGAGAAAGACTGACACCAAACTATGATAATCATAAGGTATTTTCTGTGGAGCAGGGGAAAGAATTAGGTGAAGGATGAAGCTTTTGTTCCAGATAGCAACATACTTTATGTGCTCCCACGACCTGCTACTGATGATGTGACAAAGAGACAAAAATCATATTTCAAATTTGGAATCAGCTTTGAGTCCATTGATGTTCGGTAATTCCAAAATAAGTAACATGATTGTGTGCCTACAGATTTAATTATATGATTCACACATGGAATATATGTACGCATTATGTTTAAAGTATATTTACACTTGCTTTGTATGCTAAATGGGTTCTTTCAATGAACCTGTTTAAAGTGGTTCATTGTACCCCACATATGGGGCACAATGAACCATTCACCAAATTTTCTTCAAAGGCCTGCAGCTAAAAAACAGTTAATGACAATGCAATCATATAAGGCCATTTGATACTTGAATGATTAAACTGTAACATCTGTAAATCACAACTCTGTAATAAAATTATTGGATGAGTAACAGAGAGAAATATTTTTTATGGTTCAATGTGCCCCACTCTCCCCTACAGAGAAAAAGTTCAAAGAAAGGCAGCACGTTTTGTATTATCGCAAAATATGGGAGAGAGTGTCACAGAAATGATACAGGGTTTGGGCTGAGCATCATTAAAAGAAAGGCATCTTTCATTGCAATGGAATCTTCTCACGAAATTCCAGTCACCAACTTCCTTCTCGGAATGCGAAAATATTTTGTTGACACCAACCTACATAGGGAGGAACAATCACCATGATAAAATAAAGGAAATCAGAGCTCATACGGAAAGATATAGGTGTTCATTCTTTCCGCGCGCTATACGAGATTGGAATAATAGAGAATTGTGAAGGTGGTTCAATGAACCCTCTGCCAGGCACTTAGATGTAATTTGCTGAACATCCATGTAGATGTAGATGTAGATATACATTACCACATCATCAGCAAACAGCCACAGGTTGCTACATTCATAAATGATCTGATCAACTGAGTGAGCAGCAGTCTCTGGCTCTTCACTAATGATACTGTGGTGAATGGGAAGTGTCATCATTGAGTAACTGTAGGAGGATACAGGATGGCTCACGCAAATTTTCTAGTTAGTGTGATTAATGTCAGCTTGTTCTAAATATAGAAAGTGTAAGTTAATGCAGATGGCTATGAAAAAAAGTCCCATATTGTTCAAATTTAGCAGTAGTAGTATGCTGCTTGAGACAGTCACATTGATTAAACATATAGGTGAAACACTGAAAAACGATATGAAATGGAACAAGCATGCAAGGACAGTGGAAAAGAAGGTGGTTGGTAGACACTGGTTTACTAGAAGAATTTTATAGGAAACTGTGGTTTCTTGACTACTGTTTAAGTGCTTGGGGTCCCCTCCAGCCTGGATTAGAAGAAGACATTGAAGCAATTCAGAGGTGGGCTGCTACGTTTGTTACTGATAGTTTCAGTCACAGTGCAAGTATTACGGAGATGCTTCATGAACTCAAATGGGAATCCCTGGAGGGAAGATGCTGTTCTTTTCAGCAAACACTACTTGGAGATTTAAAGAACCAACATTTGCAGCTGACTGTAGATTGATGCTACAGCCACCACTGTACAATTCTCGGAACCACCACAAATACAAGATAAGAGAAATTTGGGTTTGTGCAGAGGCTTAGAGATGGTGGTTTTTTCCTTGCTCTGTTTTGTGAGTGATACAGGAAGGGAAATCACTAACAGTGGTACAATTCTCCACAATGCACCATGTGATGGCTCGGACAGTATGTATGTAGGTGCATATAAAGGGGACTATACCATAATCCTGTATGTACTGCTCCTATGTGGATCACAAAGACAAACTCATACTAATTCCTGCAGGTGGGTCTTTGAGCAGCGGTTCTACCCTTGGTGCTCACCCAAATGGTGAAGTAAGAATCCCTGATACTAGCTACAATGAGGAATATGCAGAGTATGGATGTAGATGTGTATGTATATAAAGTACTTAGCATCTGCAAAAGCAGTAGACAAATGGCCAATATTTTGTGCAACCCTCGCATGCTTATGTCAATGACGGTCATGGCTCCAAGCATACACAATGGGTTGCTGGTTCAGCAATGGTGTCATGGTCATTGTAAGAGAACTGTGGTGATGGTAGCTGTCTCTAACTTGAATGACAGTCTTATTTACCATGGAATTGTCAAAGATAAAAGTCTGAACAAGTATGGTATTATTTCTTTCATGCAGCTTAAGTGACAATAAAGAAAATAAATCTGCTACGGCATCTGAAAGAATTTACACTAGCTCCTATAAGTAACTGAAAGATCAAAAAAATAACGATTAAGCAAACACATATGAATGAAATGTAATGAAATCTACCAAATGTGACATAGCTAAAATGCACCCACAGCTCCTATAAGTAACTGGAAGATCAAAAAAATAACGATTAAGCAAACACATATGAATGAAATGTAATGAAATCTAGCAAATGCGACATAGCTAAAATGCACCCACAATCTGATTAACATGAGGGTAGCCTCTGAATTTCATTTTAATCTGAAAATGTGCGCATGCAATCCTTTCTTTGATTTGATGAAGACTTACTCTTTTCTGTACCAGTAATACCTGTCATTATATATCTTCCTACAGTTCTTAATTTTATGCTAGCTATTACCATAGATTTAAACACTTACCATTTTCCACTATAGAGGGGTAAAGACTATTTTGTTATGAAAATTGGTGAAACTTAGTGTGCCATTTTATTAGTACAATACGCTAAAGTTTATAATAAGTCTAGCAGTTCTTTTGATAAATATTTATCTAATCTAATATTACTCTCAACAGGTCAGTAAAACAATTACAACACTAATGTGATGTGTCCTGAGATCTAGTTTCATGTGTTACATAGTTTCTCTAAATGATTGCTGCAGTGATAGGTTCTTTCAAATGGAAATGACTGGTTCTCTTCCCATCAACATAAAATCTCAATCTTGGCTTAAATGTTTATTACCTTTTCACTGAGGTAACTACCCTTCTTTCTGTGTTGGGGTTCCTCAGGTGTTATTCTAACATCTATAATATTTTAGCAACCAATAGAAAGGCTTGCTTACTAATATTAAAGGCTGATAAATGACTTTATGTGCTGGAGATCGTGTCTCATATGATGCAGATACCACCTTTGTGGTCCCTTTCCTGATGTGTCTACCCACAGCATGTGAATCCTCTATAGCAGCTGCTTTTATTTCATTGTTAGGTCTAAGGTCCAGAAAGCTAGAAACATCCACTGGGCTGAATCCACTGGGTCTCAGCTGTTCATATTTATTTATTTATTTATTTATTTATTACTACATATTTATTTATATTTATTTATTTATACAGGGATTATTTCACAATGACATATGAACTGTCATGTTTATACAATGAAAACCAGTTCATCAAAAGACACGAACATACAGGAGGTGGGAAAGATGGTCAGCTGTGGCCTTAATGTAGGAACCACCCGTATATTTGTCTGAAGACATTTAGGAAAACCTCTGTTAACTGAAGTCAGGATGGCTGGACAGAGCATACTGTATCCTGCCAAATATGAGGATAACAGCTGCACAGCCTCATTCAGCTGGATGCTGTCATATGATAAGCTTTGATTTACACACAACTTGATTCAGATAACCTGTAATATGAAACACGAATGTGCATACAGCTACATCATCTCCACCAAGCTGTGACTGTGTGACTTTTACTTCTACTATGATACACACATCCGAATAATTTGTGTACAGGTGTGTGTGTGTGTCTGTGTGTGTGTGTGTGTGTGTGTGTGTGTGTGTGTTGTAGACGATTTTTTGATTGAAGAATGTGTACTACAGAAATACAAGTTTTTCATGAGTAAACAGGGATGGGTCTTTGTGTTTTCTGCGGGTATGTAAAACATATGTTGATGAATGGTAAGTGAGAATAAAATATAAGCTTTGCATGAGATGGCAGAGATGTGGTTGGCATTATTTTTATGAATCATGTAGATGTAAAATTTGTTTCCTACCATGTTGAATACGTAATGTTAAAAGTGGTATGGGGGAATGGCAATTTATCACCCAAATAGTTCTAGCTCTATTAATGAATACATTGCTTTAATTTGCAAGTGCTTGTTTCAAAATGGTTCAAATGGCTCTGAGCACAATGGGACTTAACATCTATGGTCATCAGTCCCCTAGAACTTAGAACTAATTAAACCTAACTAACCTAAGGAGATCACACAACACCCAGTCATCACGAGGCAGAGAAAATCCCAGACCCCGCCGGGAATCAAACCCGGGAACCCGGGCGCGGGAAGCGAGAATGCTACCGCACGACCACGAGCTGTGGACAGTGCTTGTTTAAATAACAATTATTTCTTAATACTGGATAGTAGACTGGATGCTAATTTTGGTTGATTTGTAGGTCCAATGAAGTGAAGCTGTCCTGAGCCAAAAAATTGGAGGTCTCACAGGAGGTTCACTTCTGGTGCAGTGTGACAAGAAAATGGAGTACAGCACATTATGATAGTACATTCAAGAACCAAAGAACAAGTTAAGTGATTGTCGTGAAATTGGTTTTCGAAAATGTGAAGAGAAATTTTTGACAGAAATACATTTTTCTGTGATTAAATCTAGCAATGTCAATAATAAACGGAAAATATACATTGCTACTGACTGTAAAACTGACATACTGAGTTTCAAACAGGCATAACTAAAAGATACATTAGCTTTCAGTAAAAGCCTTCATCAGAAACTGAGCTTAGGGAATACACACTTTTTCTACGGACATTGTTTCAAACGTACATATGAGATTTTGATAATGAGAAACTCCAGAATGGTTATGAACACTTATCTCTGATAAGTTCTACATTTTCTTAAGATGCCTTGGAAATATTTCTTTCTAAAGCTAAAGCTAAGTCTACTGGCAATGTCAGGTCATTCAGTACCAACTGACTGCGCAGTCAGCCCCTACCAGTGCTGTCACTCAGATGCAGTACAGAGGGGCATGGGATCAGCATACTATTCTTCCAGCCTTTTAAATCTTCCCAGACCTTGGAGCTACTACTTATTGGTCAAATTGATCACCAAGTGATATTATGAATCTGCGCACACACTGTTCCAGTACCCCCACCAACGAAAAATTCCAGTAAGTACTGGGAATCCAACACCAGTTCTCCACATATCAGACATATTGAAAAATTAGCTCTTGGGGCAGACAAATATTTCTTTCAACATTAGAGGAGATGCATGAGGTGCTCATGTTTCTTTCTTCAAAGGCAACTAGTGGTGGTTTCTTTTAATGAATTAGATTGAAAATGTTTATAAAAACAAATTCTTTCTTGTGTGTTCCTGACAAAAATTCTGAATATTCCTTGTTCATTGTGTCAACAGACATTTGCGTAAGATGATTTCCAGGCTACTGATATTACTTAACAGAGATAATTTCAGATTTAAGATCATAAAAGAGACTTCAATCATGATGTGCCAATATATCTCTAATTCAATAGAAGAAGAATAACTGGGATTAGTTTTGCACAGAACTGAGTGAAGACTTACTCTCCTCTCTTTCGTTTTTGCTTATTTTCAAATGAAGGCTTGCTCGATGGTATCATATGGATTCTGAATGCAGGCATTGGACAGGGTGCTTCTCTCGTAGTCAACATAATTCCTCCCATTGTTCTGTGTTGTGGAAATCTAGAAGCATGAAGCAGACAGAAAAAATCTTACAATGATTGTATCCAATTGAATAATGGTATTCTGTCACTAACATATTACTACAGTGTAGAATAAGTGAACCTGGTTAGTGTGATGATCTGGGTTCACATGATTCTTTGGTTGGCCTCCTTGCATCTTCAGGATGGTTGTGTTACATACATTGATGTTAATGTCTATCACCAACCGTTAAGCCCTAATTAATGTAAGTTGTAAAGCCTTAATCAGATCTAATCTTGTCAGCTGGCTACATACTGGAAATCAATGATTTTTTACAATGTGATTAACCATAAAATCATATTCAGATGTGAGTAAAATATTTCAACCCACAAAAAATTCTTACTTTTAAGGGTTTCCCTCCACACTTACATTTCACTTGTATTGCAACATCTCTGAAATTATTTTGAGTCACTAGTAATTCTATGATTATTGTGATATTTTATTTTATTTAAGGTATTGTGGTATCTTACAGATCTTTATCAAGGTTAAATTAGCATTGTTAGCTCAGCTGGTGTGTCATTGTCTTTAGTCACATATTTACAAGGGTTTGTAATGCCACATATGTTTTGCATTCTGATGACACTAAGAAACTGGTCTCTCTTACCATGTTTATTTGCCTGCACTATCTACCATTTCCCCTAGATTTTGTTTCTCTGTAGAATCCAGCACAATCCCTTACGCACAGTGTTGGTCATTTGGAACTGAAATTCACGCATTGCTTATTGCAATTGAAACTGCCAGACTCGGAATGAGCTAGAAGACTAAAAAACTGTATTCTAGGAGCATGAATTTTCTCCATATCGCATTAAGAAAGTTGTGCAAGTCCTGCCTCAGTAGCAATCAAGAGACAAGGAAAAAGAAGCATATAGAGGTGTTGTCAGTTCCACAGTGTTTTTTTCCATGTGTGAGAAGCCATTTCTTAAAAATAGAAAGGATCAAGGGGTTACATTTGACACAGGTGACCTTACTGACATCAGAAACTTCTCTGGGAAAGGTTGGTGAAAATCTACTGTAGCGGCACCACTGTTTAGGACAGGGAAAGTTAGTTTTGTGTGATATTCAGAGCACCAGTTACAGCCAGGTGCGGGCCGGATTGCAGTAGCTATGCATACCAGCATTTGCGAAAGCAAATAGAGGCCACAGGGGCGTAGAACCGCCAGAGAGAGCACACACAGCGGTTTCCATGGCGCAAGTCACAGGCAGAGGAAGGCCAATGGCCAACCTAACTGTTATGCAGTACACTTGGCAAAACAGAGGCACACAGCCAAGTATAAATAGGTGCTGTTTTCTAATGGGATTCATTCAAGTGTGGCAGCTCTGCTTGATGGCGGGGTGTATCACATTGCCAGGCTACATGCAGCAACAGATGGGGCACCAGCATTGCAGTCCACAGCAGGTCATTGGTTCGACCCTCTGAGACCAACGCAGTGTCCGCAGCCAGCCAGGGCGTGCCACTCCTTTGCCTGCTACCCCAGGCAATTGTCTTGGCTCCTGACACATGCCAGAGACATCCCGAGGTGAGGACCACAGATACAGATGCTGGATAGCAGGCGCTTGTTGGTTGCTACGATCTCAGCCATGCCGGCGAGGATAAGGACACAGCTGGCTGCCCGCGGCTCACACCAAGCAGTGCTGAGTCGGCTGCTGGAGCAGCCATCCTGACATAATCGGAACTCTGCAGCTGGCATACAAGGTCAGCACGACACAGCATTGGGTTGCACAAGCCACTGGGGTGCTTCCTCAGCATTGAGGGGCCCTGTGACACAGAGCGAGGTGAATGGAGAACTGTAGTAGGAACAACTAAATCATTTGGAAAGTTCTTGCCGAGTTTCAATATGCCACATTTGGCGTCTGATACTACAACACTTAAGTGAAAAGCAAGGATCTGTGTCATTGTGATAAATATTATATATTGGCCAAACCACACAACTGTAGAGAAACAATACAATGAACATAGGCAACACTGTCTTCTTCACCTGAATAAATCTACAGTGGCTAAGTATTGCACCTCTACTCTCCCTCTTAATTATGAACACTTTCAAAAACTGGCCACCATCACATCCTTCTGGGCTTGTGAGGTAAAGGAAGCAGTGAAAAACAACTAGCAAGAAATATAAGCAATCAAGATGAGGGTTTCAAATTAGATAATACCAGAACTTGGATTCTGCTCATATCTCTTATATGTTGTCATAATAATTTCTCTTGTGAATCTAGAACTTGTCATAATTTGATTGACTCAAGAATTGATGGATAAGATTTATTGACCTGCATCTCCCACCTTCAGTTTTATTTTTAATTATGATTACAGCATTTTTTAAGTTTTCCTTGCATTATGATTTTGGTACCTTAAGGAACAACACAACAGTGAACTCAGAAGACAATGGAAGACGCTCCATGACATGACAAAATAGGATTTATAGTTGAAATATCAGCAGAAATATGTTGCAACATTACAAAAGAAATAATTGCACAAACTGTTTCACTCACTGCTCTATAATAGTGTGGCCTGAACGAATCATTGAAACAAAATTGTTACTTACAGTTACTTGGAGACCATCTGCAGCCTTTAATGAACTACATCTTCCTAAACAACAATGGAATTTTTGTGGGTGACAAAACGCCATGTCACCAGGCCACAATTGTTTGCAGTTCAGCACAATTGTTTGCGGTTCAGCTGAAAAACATTGTGGACAAATCAAGCAAGTGATTTGGCCACCCAGACTGCTCAAGATGAATGCAATAAAACATTTACAGGACATAATCAGGAATTCAGTTCCTGCAAAAACCCTGCACTGGCAAAACTTTCACATTTATGGCTGACTACAGATGCAACATGGTTCAGTATTTCTGCAGGGGACTTCCTATGATATGTTGACTTCACACCACATTGAGTTGCTGCAGTACACTGGGCAAAAGTAGTTCTGAAACAATATTAGGCGGTATCACATGACTTTGGTCACCCCAGTGTGAAGTTAAGAGAAGGAGTACATAAAATTTCATGATATTTAATTCAACAATACAGTGTTACATGTAACATCAAAATTATGTAATCATGAATCTGTTAACAAACCATTTGACGTAGATTATTGGAATCTGCGAGTATTCTCTAGTATTACAACTTAATGTGGGTGTAATTTATCAGAGATTAATGTCATTTAAAATTGATTTCTTCTGTTCTTTTTTTGAGCAGTATGCTTTTTCCTAAACCCCTCTGATAAAATAATTTTAAGTGCACTGTAGGCAAAAGAATGGACTACTTTTTGGACTCTGTTGAAATATCTGAGGCCAAGATATTTGTGGCCTGTTATGAACATTAGCAAGCCTGTTGTAGGGAAAATCATTTGACTGTCCAGTCCCTGTGTTATCTTTCTGTATGTACATCTTCAGGTCAAAATTATTTAAATTCTCTTTAATACCGAGAAGGTAAATAATAGAAATGCCATGTGGCTACGGCCTCCCATCTGGTAGACCGTTCACCTGGTGCAAGTCTTTCAAGCTGACGCCACTTCAGCAACTTGCATGTCGATGGGGATGAAATGATAATGATAAGAACAACGTAACACCCAGTCCCTAAGAGGAGAAATTTCCGACCCAGCTGGGAATCGAACCCGGGCCGTTAGGTACAACATTCCATTGTGCTGACCACTCAGCTACCAGGAGCGGACACTGACAAGGTAACTATACACATAGAGGCTAGGAACTTTGAAATGAGTTTTCACATGCTTCTCTTAAAAATTGTTACTATAAATCTGATAGCCTTCTTGTTGCCACCTGAAAACAATTTTTGAACCAAGAGTGGAAAAATACAACATTTTTGCTTACATTATTTCTGAATTTGTACATCATATGAATCACTCAAGACAGTCTGAAGCACTATTTTTCTGTGTTACTCAACTAGGTAAGTTTCTGGTCAGTGTAGAGACATAACAATTAGATTATTTTGTACTCTTCACTGGAGACACTAGAAGTGAAAACAATATATTTGGTTTTCTTATAATTAATTTACAGGCAATTTGTCTGGAAACAACTAGCATGTCTGTCCATTGTTATATTTATGTTATGTCACAGCTTCTCAAAGGAAATCACGTTGTGGAGAGTTAACCAGGTTATTTTCCTCAGAATGCAGGTTCACATGTTTGGGCATATAACTTTCTCAGGTGTGGAGTGTGCCAGTTCCTCATTTCTTGAAGTTTTTTACAACATTTCAATTTTCTGTGTTTTTTGTATTATTTGGGACATTATGAGTAATCTTTTCTACCAGTAACAATAAAAATTAGTTTGTTGACTTATAATTTGTAAATCATCACAAACAGCAGCCAATTATGTAAATTGTACCTATTTCATTCGTATGGCATCAAGCTTTTGGTGAAACATGCGTTACAGTAAAAACAGTTGTGTAAGGAAGAGGAGGTATAACTGATGTCAAAGGCAGAGAGGAAAAATATCTTTCTCATTCTTCACATGCGTACTCATCATGACGCCACCCCCACACCTGAACCAAACAATAATCAAACTGGTACCTTCCCTCAACTTTTCTGTCACTGTACTCGCTGATAACCTCCATAGATCTGTACGTTGAATGGGTGAGATTTAGATCCCTGTCTTGACATCTAGAGTTTGATATTCTGTGGATTCCCTACATCACAGCAAGCAATTACTAGAATGTCTTCACAGCAGGATTTGTTCTCTTGCCTAGTAAACTCTACATCTCAAATTATCTATGTACTCTTCAAATCATCATACAGTTTGTAGTGGATACAGTACCAGTATCATTTTACTCCCTTCTTGTTCCATTTCCAATTAATGTGTGGGAAGAATGACTTTCAACATGCCATTTAGTAGGAAGGAATTTATCTAATTGTGCAGTAATGGTTACTATGCTAAGTATTTTTACAACATTTAAAACTTTTCTAGGTTCATTTCAGAACTCTGAATTTTAAAACTTGTGAGACCCTGATGAAGGATAATAATAATGTTAGTGATGAGCTCTTGCAGACTACTCAGGCTTATGAGTGTTTCAAAACTTTTCCTTCAATATTCTGCATCTTCTACATAATTCAGTTTGAACAAACTACAAATGACAAAACATACAGCGCCACTGAATGTACATGTAAACTGTACTCCTCCAATAGCTTTGACATTGATAGAACATGACTAGTTTTTGGGGTGTTTTACACAAACACTGAATCCACTGCAGTGTAATAAATCTCTTCAAAGACAATACATAATTATTCAAATCATCTACTATCTCCAAAAGTCAGTTTTCCATTACAAGTAACATAAAATTCCAAGTGCTGCATCATTCAGTACTCTGCAAGCAAAACAGGATATTTCAGTTTGACAGCATTCTTACTCCACAGCTCCACACAAAATAATGAAGTTGACACCTTTGTCTCAGAGGTTAATAAGCTTACAGAAACACACTGAATATTATGTAGAGAGCCCTTTTGTGGTTATTATTGCTAGAGAATTTACCTATCACATACCAAAAGACATTTGAAGCGATAGTCTTAAAATGTAGCCAGTGTTTCAAGATAGACGCTGAATCCGATTATTCTAATAGTGTCCATATTATGGGACAAAGGTAGCGAATGCTGAGATAATCCTGTTACATAAGTTGCACAATATATGGACAGGTCCACAGGTAACAAGAGCCCGTTTCCTGCAGTCCACTGATGAGATAGGTTTTCCTTCAGGGTGCCTTTACTGTACTTTGATTATCTGTTGTATCCTTACATTACTACAGGGAAATTTTGTTATGGTTCCTCTCAAAGGAAAATAGCCAATGGCCTTCCCCATCCATTTCCTACTAGAGTTTATAATCTGTTTCATTGTCAATACGTCATTAAATGCTAGTGCACCTTCTTTCCTTTCTTATTTTGTAAATGATGTTTCAGGTATTTAACAACTTTTTAATTGAGCCATACGATAAAATCAAGTTCTGTTTCCTTCTAATAAAAATCAGGAGCAGGTGCTGTAATGTTATGTAATGTATCAGGTAATTAGTGATTTGTGGGTTCTTCAAGTAGCTGGATGTCTGTTAGAGATGAAATGTTGCTGGGTTGTACTTCAACTTATAAAACAGCCAAGAAAGGAGATAAAATCTGTTACGTCACTTCATCTGACTATTTCAGAATGACTGATGAACTGAATGAACTGACTGAAAAATCCTGCTTTTAATCCCAAAACAATTTACTGGAGATACATAGAAGAATGGTGTGGTAGCAAAATTCTTTCTGCTTGTGCTTTAATGTGAATAGAGAACCACCCATGCGTGAGCATGTGCCACAATTTAGAAGAAGAATCAGTAATTGCATCAGAATTCTATCAAAAATCATTTTCTGCTCTGAGTCATTATTTCATACATAAATGAAGAACGAGTGAGTGAGTGGAAGACTGGCACCTCAACCCAAGGTAAGTAAGCAAAATTGGAAAGAACCTACATGTGAGCAATATTGTTGTGTTTCCTTTCTTTCTGATGTTAAGGAGATTTATTCACTATCAATTTATTGCCCAAGATACCACAATTAAAGAGCATTAACACATTCAAACGGTTAAACAGTGGAGGCTTAATTTTGACAATAAAAATTATGATCCTACACCAAATCAATGCTCCTGGCTACACAGTGGTGACAGGTAGCACTTAGCAAAAAAGGGAATAGAGGTCCTTTTCTGATTTTCATTGCTGCACAAAATTATATAACACTACCACAAAGGAGCATTTTTTATATTAAATAGCTGAAGCACAACTCATTGGAGACACTATTCAGCAAGAATGTAGATAGCTACTATTACCACTGGGAGTTATTTTTGTGACAACCAGACACAAAACTTGCTACCATATGGATACACTACTATGACGCATGAAGACACTCTGACAACTTTCACATTTTCTAACTGTGGTGGACATGCAAATAAGATAATAACTATAACAGATGGCATTACTACACAGAAACTAATCACTTCTGGTCTAATTGTAATTTATATACACTCCTGGAAATGGAAAAAAGAACACATTGACACCGGTGTGTCAGACCCACCATACTTGCTCTGGACACTGCGAGAGGGCTGTACAAGCAATGATCACACGCACGGCACAGAGGACACATCAGGAACCGCGGTGTTGGCCGTCGAATGGCGCTAGCTGCGCAGCATTTGTGCACCGCCGCCGTCAGTGTCAGCCAGTTTGCCGTGGCATACGGAGCTCCATCGCAGTCTTTAACACTGGTAGCATGCCGCGACAGCGTGGACGTGAACCGTATGTGCAGTTGACGGACTTTGAGCGAGGGCGTATAGTGGGCATGCGGGAGGCCGGGTGGACGTACCGCCAAATTGCTCAACACGTGGGGCGTGAGGTCTCCACAGTACATCGATGTTGTCGCCAGTGGCCGGCGGAAGGTGCACGTGCCCGTCGACCTGGGACCGGACCGCAGCGACGCACGGATGCACGCCAAGCCCGTAGGATCCTACGCAGTGCCGTAGGGGACCGCACCGCCACTTCCCAGCAAATTAGGGACACTGTTGCTCCTGGGGTATTGGCGAGGACCATTCGCAACCGTCTCCATGAAGCTGGGCTATGGTCCCGCACACCGTTAGGCTGTCTTCCGCTCACGCCCCAGCATTGTGCAGCCCGCCTCCAGTGGTGTCGTGACAGGTGTGAATGGAGGGATGAATGGAGACGTGTCATCTTCAGCGATGAGAGTCGCTTCTGCCTTGGTGCCAATGATGGTCGTATGCGTGTTTGGCGCCGTGCAGGTGAGCGCCACAATCAGGACTCCATACGACCTAGGCACACAGGGCCAACCCCCGGCATCATGGTGTGGGGAGCGATCTCCTACACTGGCCGTACACCACTGGTGATCGTCGAGGGGACACTGAATAGTGCACGGTACATCCAAACCGTCATCGAACCCATCGTTCTACCATTCCTAGACCGGCAAGGGAACTTGCTGTTCCAACAGGACAATGCACGTCCGCATGCATCCCGTGCCACCCAACGTGCTCTAGAATGTGTAAGTCAACTACCCTGGCCAGCAAGATCTCCGGATCTGTCCCCCATTGAGCATGTTTGGGACTGGATGAAGCGTCGTCTCACGTGGTCTGCACGTCCAGCACGAACGCTGGTCCAACTGAGGCGCCAGGTGGAAATGGCATGGCAAGCCATTCCACAGGACTACATCCAGCATCTCTACGATCGTCTCCATGGGAGAATAGCAGCCTGCATTGTTGCGAAAGGTGGATATACACTGTACTAGTGCCGACATTGTGCATCCTCTGTTGCCTGTGTCTATGTGCCTGTGGTTCTGTCAGTGTGATCATGTGATGTATCTGACCCCAGGAATGTGTCAATAAAGTTTCCCCATTCTGGGACAATGAATTCACGGTGTTCTTATTTCAATTTCCAGGAGTGTATTTCTTCTTATTTCCACACAAATAATCTTATTGGAAAGTCTTAGCCATTAGTTGGTGCATGTCCCATACCATAAACAGACCTAACATAAAATCTAAGGTGTTGCATCCAGTAATTTTAATACACTCACTGGACGATATGCAGAGGAATGAACTAGTATTTTGGTATTTCATCTTGCACACAATTAGGAAGGAGCTTCTGTTTGGTTGTGGTGCCTTACCCTGTACTGGATCCATGCTCGTGGGTAAACTAATTGTAGCTGCACCCTCTGTTGGGCCACCATCATGTGATGTACTGCTGCTCTTGCACACAGTTGATAGCATATACATGGCTTTCCGTGGGATGGGGTGAGGCGCCAGCTGTGGAGGCAATGAGGGGGCCAACTGGAATGGGGATATAGGTTGCCCAACACCAGCTAGACAAGGCCCTGATTATTCTTCCCTGGAACAGCACAAACACATCCATGCCACTCTGCAGCTCTGCCACTTAAATAAGTTGTACATCCAGTAATTTTAATACACTCTTTGCGCATTTTCAAGAAATGAGTTGGTGTTGTGATATTGCATCTTAAACAAAATTAGGAAGGAGCTTCTGTTTGGTTGTGGTGCCTTACCCTGTACTGGATCCATGCTCATGGGTAGAACCAATTGTAGCTGCACCCTCTGTTAAGCCACCATCATGTGATGTCCTGCTGCTGTTGCACACAGGTGATACCATATACATAGGTTTCCGCAGGATGGGGAGAGGCCCTCGCTGTGGAGGCAGTGAGGGGGCCAACTGGGATGAGGGTACAGGTTGCCCAACACCAGCTGGCCTTGGCCCTGCTTGCTCCTCCCTGCAACTGCACAAGCACATCCATGCCACTCTGCCACTTAAATAAGTGTCACATCCAGTAATTTTAATACACTCTCTGCAAAATTTCCACAAATGAGTTTCTGTTGTGATATTTCATCTTGCACAAAATTAGGAAGGTGCTTCTGCTTGGTTGTGGATCCTTCCCCTGTACTAGATCCATGCTCGTGGGTAGAACCAATTGTAGCTGCACCCTGTGTTGGGCTGTTCTACACAGATGATACTGTATATCTGACTTTCTGCGGGATGGGGCGCCGCCCTAGCTGTGGAGGCAGTGAGGGGGCCAACTAGGATGGGGGTACAGGTTGCCTAACACCAGCTGGCCACAGCCCTTCTTGCTCCTCCCTGCAACAGCAGAAACACATCCATGCCGCTCTGCAGCTCTGCCACTTAAATAAGTGTCACATCCAGTAATTTTAATACACTCTCTGCACAATTTACAGAAATGAATTTTTGTTGTGATATTGCATCTTGCACAAAATTAGGAAGGAGCTTCTGTTTGGTTGTGGTGCCTTACTCTGTACAGGATCCGTGCTCGTGGGTAGAACCAATTGTAGCTGCACCCTGTGTTGAGCCACCATCATTTGATGTCCTGCTGGTGTTGCATACAGGTGATACTGTATACATAGCTTTCCGCAGGAAGGGGAGAGGCCCTCGCTGTGGAGGCAGTGAGGGGGGCAACTGGGATGAGGGTACAGGTTGCCTAACACCAGCTGGCCACAGCCCTGCTTGCTCCTCCCTGCAACTGCACAAACACATCCATGCTACTCTGCCACTTAAATAAGTGTCACATCCAGTAATTTTAATACACTCTCTGCACAATTTCCACAAATGAGTTTGTGTTGTGATATTGCATCTTGCACAAAATTAGGAAGGAGCTTCTGTTTGGTTGTGGTGCTTTACCCTGTACTGGATCCATGCTCGTGGGTAGAACCAATTGTAGCTGCACCCTCTGTTGAGCTGTTGCACACAGATGATACCGTATACATGATTTTCTGTGGGATGGGGAGACGCCCTAGCTGTGGAGGCAGTGAGGGGGCCAACTTGGATGGGGGTACAGGTTGCCTAACACCAGCTGGCCACAGCCCTTCCTGCTCCTCCCTGCAACAGCATAAACAGATCCATGCCGCTCTGCAGCTCTGCCACTTAAATAAGTGTCACATCTGGTAATTTTAATACACTCTCTGCACAATTTCCAGAAATGAGTTTGTGTTGTGATATTGCATCTTGCACAAAATTAGGAAGGAGCTTCTGTTTGGTTGTGGTGCCTTACCCTGTACAGGATCCATGCTCGTGGGTAGAACCAATTGTAGCTGCACTCTCTGTTGTGCTGTTCCACACAGAAGATACCATATACATGACTTTCTGCGGGATGGGGAGACTCCCTAGCTGTGGAGGCAGTGAGGGGGCCAACTAGGATGGGAGTACAGGTTGCCTAACACCAGCTGGCCACAGCCCTGCTTGCTCCTCCCTGCAACAGCACAAACACATCCATGCCACTCTGCTGCTTAAATAAGTGTCACATCAAGTATTTTTGATACACTCTCTGCACAATTTCCACAAATGAGTTTCTGTTGTGATATTGCATCTTGCACAAAATTAGGAAGGTGCTTCTGCTTGGTTGTGGTGCCTTACCCTGTACTGGATCCATGTCCGTGGTTGAAACCAATTGTAGCTGCACCCTCTGTTGAACTGTTGCACACAGATGATACCGTATACATGGCTTTCTGCGAGACGGGGAGACGCCCTAGATGTGGAGGCAGTGAGTGGGCCAACTGGAATGGGGGTAGAGGTTGCCTAACACCAGCTGGCCAAAGCCCTTCTTGCTCCTCCCTGCAACAGCGCAAACACATCCATGCTGCTCTGCAGCTCTGGCACTTAAATAAGTGTCACATCCAGTAATTTTAATACACTCTCTGCACAATTTCCAGAAATGAGTTTGTGTTGTGATATTGCATCTTGCACAAAATTAGGAAGGAGCTTCTCTTTGGTTGTAATGCCTTACCCCATACAGGATTTTGGCTGGTGGCTAGAACTAATTGCAAGTGCACCCTTCTCTGAGCCAAACACATGTGATGTACTGGTACTGTTGCATAGAAAAACTACTTTATACATGGCATTTAGTGGGATGGTAAGAGGCCCCCTCCTGCAGAGGCAGTGAGAGGTCAACTTGGATGGTGATAGAGGCTGCCTAACATCAGCTGGCCACAGCCCCTCTTGCTCCTCCCTTCAATACTACAAACACGTCTATGCCTCTTTACAGCTGTGCTCGTTATTTGAAGTTTTACGTGCAGTAATTTTAATACACTCTCGGCACAAGTTATGGAAGAATAAAATTGGCACTTTGTGTTTTGGAATTTCACCTTGCACAATATTATCTAGGAGCTTCTGTTTAGTTGCAGTGTCTTACCCTGTACAGGAGCTTTTCTGGTGGGGAGACCCAATTATAGCTGGAGACTTTTCTGACCCTTCTTCATATGACGAACTGACTGTGTTATGTAGGACAATGTAGTAGACGTGTCTTCTGATGCAGTGGGCACAGGTCTCAACCGCCTACCCAGTGAGAGGCCCAATGGGATTAGAGGTGGAGGCTGCTTAACAGTAGCATGCCGCAGCTCTGCTTGCACCTCCCTGCAACAGCATAATCACAACTATGGCACTCAAAAGTCCTCAGCTTAAGTGTCCCATTCAGTAATTTTGATGTGTTTTGGTATTCCATCTCACATAAAATTTTCAAGGAATTCTGTGCAGTTGTGGTGCCTTACCTTGTACAGGAGCTGTTCTTGTGGGGAGACCCAATTATAGCTGCAGACTTTCCTGACCCTTCTTCATATGATAAACTAACACTGTTATGTTGGGACACTGTAGTACATGTGACTTCTGATGCAGTGGGGATACGTCCCAACCGCTTACCCAGTGAGAGGCCCAACGGGATTAGAGGTGGAGGCTGCCGAACACCAGCCCACCGCAACCCAGCTTCCTCCTCCCTGCAACAGAACAAACACATCTGTGCCATTTGGCAGCTCCAGACCTTAGTTAAAGTATCACATCCAATAATTATGACATGTCTGTGTATTCCATCTTGCATGAAATAATCAAGGAGTTCTGTTTGGATGTGATGCCTTACCTTGTGCAGGAGCTTTGTTGGTGGATAGACCTCATTGTAGTTGGATGCTTTTCTGAGTCACCTTCATGTAATGTAAAGCTGCTGTTGCACACAGACACTGCGGTATACAAGGGTTTTGGTGCATTGGGGACAGGCAGTGTCAGCTAACACATTGTGGGGGCTGACTGAGATTTGGGTAGAGGCTGAAAATTATCAAGGTGTTCAGTTCAGCTGCGGTGCCCTACCTTGTACTGGAGCTTTGCTTGTGGGTAAATTGAATTGTAGCTGCATGCTTTTCTGAGCCATGTTCATATGATGTAATGCTGCTGTTGCACAGGGACATCTCAGTATATGGGGCATTTAGTGGCCTGGGGAAAGGCCCCAGTAGGAGAGGCAGTGAGGGGGCCAACTGGGAAGGGGACATAGGAGGTCTAACACCAGCTGAACACAGGCCTGCTACCTTCTCCTTGTGACAGCACAAATACATCTATGCTACTCTGCAGGTCTGGTCCTTTGGAGTGAATAATAAATCTCACTGAAATTATTTACCTGTCTAAATTTCCTTCTCCTACATAATTTCAGAAGAATGAAATTCAGTTTAATGCTAACTATGGAGGACAGTTATTAAATTTTTATCATCACCTCAAAAAATAAGTTTTCATAATTATTTTTCTGTTTATTTGCAGGTGCATGTCCACAGACTCAGTAAACACTGAAAACCACACACTACAATAATCCCTATTATAGCATACTTCTTGAAGAGAGAAAACAAAATGGTATAGACCATAAATAAAGTGGAGCATCATGCAATGATTTGTTGATTTCTTTTGTAGATTTGAACAGAAGAAACATGGTGACAATCTATGTAGAGTTCACACAATCAAGGCAATAGTGGATAAATTGGAAATTAGTCTATGATCTGTTTTCAGTATCTTAGACAATGAAATATTGAATATGAAAAATATTGCTACCTGTTGGTTCCACAGCTATTCACACCATAACAAAAAGCATGCCAAACTGAAACCACAGCTGAAATACTGCAGCTGTCATGGTCATCCAATTGCCATCTCTAGTCACCCAGTCACCTGGATAAGTGTATGGTATATCACTGTGACCATGAAACAAAGGTGTCTTGGTGTGGTACAAGCAGCAAACAGGTGAACTGTCAAATGAGCATATTACCAAAATCTCCTGTTGAGGTAGGGGGGCTGGCAAATGAAGAATCATGGGAAGCAGTCTGAGTGTGTGTTTTTACACACACTGCTTCTTTGGGCTATCAAACATTGCCATGTACTGTCTTGACATATCAGCCTGTGAGATTTTCCATTTCTTTGGATGAAGAAATCATTGTGAGCATTTCCAGAAAGACCCATTTTCAAGGCGAAATGTTTCCTGAACAGCCAAACACAGGTTTATACAGAATATTCAGAGAATTTAAAACACAATCAAATTGCTGTTCTAAATAATCTAATTTACACTTCATTACACTAGTCACCAAATCTCAGTCATAAGTGGGGTGAGAGAAAAATGGAAATGTGCACTGTCGCTGAGAATTATTGTATCTTATAGATAGGAGTACATCATACTTCCTATATGTACGTGATTCATCAGTGATATAAATGATTGCATGAGATCTACAGTAGCTTAGCCATTATTTTCTTGTTCTTCGTAGGCACTGTGTTGACTCCCAATGAAGTTTGGAAGATACCACTCCATGTGGTAGAATCTTTGGAAAGCTTGAAGTAGGTGAGACACGCACTGTAGTCTTAGTAACATTTAATGTTGTACAAAGGTTTCTGCATTTAATTTTCTGAAAAACTGGAAATGTTAATTTTGGGACAGTGCAAGGTTGGCTCATCAACATAATTTATGTCTGTTGTTTGTGTAACATGTAATCCAATAATTTCTGTTATCTTGGGTTATGCTGAAAAAAATGAAATGACACAAATTCGATATGTTGGAGCTGGTTTCATAAATGAATTGCTCATTTCCTCGTTTATTTATTGATTCTTTCATTGTACTTTCTCAGTGTTGCTGATGCCATGTTTCTAGGATACACACTGTTGGGTGTGTAGTAAATGGGTCAACTAATATGAGCCTTCAGGAGGAGTTCATTAGCAAATTCAATGCCTGCGGCAAGTTCTTACTCTTTATTGACCTTGTTATGGCGTGTGAGGAAGACTTCCTCTCTCCCAGAAATGTTGCCCAAGGTTTTAACAGTAACTGTGGATGCACTCTGTGACACACTAAGCAGTGATTAGTTTGCACTTTGCCAAAGGGTAGCTTTGTAGGATTATGATTTTTTCTATAAACAATATTAATTGTATGTATATTGTCAACACATAAATGTACGCAATACAGATACATAAATGTATAGACAAACACATGTAATTTGATGCTTTTAATTTGTGCAGCATATTATATTCAATAATTGTAGAATGTCTCTTAACCGTAACAGTTAATAATTAGCATAATTGTCACCATAATGTATGTGCCAATTCAGGCAATCTTTGCAGGTACCTGTAGAAACAATTTTCTAGTAGGTTTTTAGGGTATTCCTGAATGAACGTGTTTGTGTCTTAAGTCTCTGATCACTTGTAAAAGTTTGTTGTGATATGTAATTCCACTGTGTAAGAAACCATGTTGTATTTTCGCTTTGTTTTTCCTACTGAGAAATAAGCAGTCGCTGGATTTGGTTCCATATTCATCCTTTAGTGTCCCTGGGAATGAAAGAATCACTTATGATTTGCACTAAAGATTTTTTCACACTGACTGTATAGTTCTTCTGTATGCACAGAGGCGCTTCATTTTTTAGACTGTGCTTAAAAGTGCATAGTTGTACTGTAGTGTTGGCTCACAGAATTATTGTATTTGGTGAGTTTTTGTTCAGACTGTGTTTTGTCAAATGTCTGTTGTATGTAGCTTGGTACCTATGTTTCTGAAGTATTGAACTGCAATGTGTGCTCCATTCCTGGGATCATATATTGTGGTACCATGATACTTCAATGGCATGTTTCTTGTGTTTTCTTCTATCTGTCTCCTCTTTGGTGATTTACAGACTGCATTGATTTTGTTTTCTGATAATTTTTCGAGATAATTTTTTAATAATTACACATCAAAATATTCAATCAATCGAAAACAAACTCTTAAACTCACAAGTAGATATAGAAATCAGTGGTATAAGAACTACTGTTCTCTATGTAACTGAGTTTTTTAAAACAATGACATAACTTGTATAAGCTTCGACAGTTATAAGTTAGTATCATACTTTTGCAGAGAGAATTTTAAAAATGGTGGTAGCTACATATTTGTTAGAGATTGCATCTCCTGCCCTGTAACTGCAATTCCATTGGAAAGGTATGCAATTGAAAAACATTTTGAGTGTAGTGGTATAAGTATTGAACTGCAAAATGCAACCCATGTAATAATGTCTTTAAACAGAGCTCCCAGTGGTGATTTCAGTGTGATAGGCTGCTATCACAATTTTGGGAGAACAAGTTAATTTTATGTGGAAAATTGAATATTGACTATCTGAATCAAAATATCAAACGGAACTAGAGAGCTTACTTATAAGGTATGGTTTACATAACACAATACAAACTTATACCAGAATAGGTATGAACACTCAAACTGCCATTGATTACATAATTACAAATATTCGGTCTGGCAGATATAATTGCTTTATAGAAGACATGAATTTATCAGATCACCACTCACAGACAGTAATAATAAAAGAAGTAGGGAAATCAGATACACTCAGCTTTATCCCATACAGAGATATGAGAAGTTCTAACGCAACAGACCTAAAGATAGAACTACAAAATGGAAAGTGGCCAGAAATGTACTTAAGTAATAGTGTTAATGATAAATATAACAGTTTCCTAGATATCTATTTAAAAATCATTGAAGAATGTTTGCCAACCAAAACTAAACCAATAAAGAAAAAGAGAGGAAATCTGCCATAGCTAACAAAAGGTCTATTAGTATTCTGTAAAAAGTTGAAACTTCTTCACGCAATTTTGAAAGCTCCAGATAGGCCTATTCATTTTGTTGAATATTGTAGAGCCTATAAAAAGATTTACAATAAAACTTAAATAGATGCAAAAAACTGTATAACAGAAATGTTATTACACAAGTTCCCAACAAAGTCAGAAACACTTGGAAGATAATAAACAGAGAAACAGGAAAGTCATCAGGAAATAACAATAAAAGCTTAAGCCTAAAAATCAATAATGTTGTAACAGAAGATCCAATAACCACTAGTAACACTTTCAACCAATATTTTACCAGCATCTGCCAACGACTTACACAGGGTAACAATAGCGATTCTCTGCAGCCCAAAAACTAGTTGAGAATAAACAAAAGTCACCCAGTAACTCATGTCACCTGTACCCGGCAACTGAACAAGAGATACGAAAAATAATAGAGAAACTAAAAAATAAAGCATCCACAGACATAAATGACCTGTCAAAAAAAAATTTGAAGCTAACTACTAGGGAAATTGCTTAACCCCTCTGCCACTCAGTAAATTCATGTCTCAAAAAAGGAATCTTCCCAGACAGAATGAAGATTGCCAGAGCACTATCACTATTCAAAAAATGTGATCACATGTGCCCAAATAATTACAGACCAGTTAGCCTCCTTCCCATTTTTTCGAAGATCATAGAAAGAATAATATTTGTTAGGTTAATGGCACCTTTTGATAAAAACTCTATCATAAATGGCAGACAGTTTGGGTTCCAGAAGGGAAAATCTACAGTGTCAGCTGCATTTCAACTTATTAATATAATCTCTGCAGGCCTAGATCAAGGTCGAATCCCAGTTGGTGTTTTTTGTGATTTATCTAAAGCTTTTGATCTTGTCAGTCACCACATATTAATAATGAAGCTACACCACTATGGAATTAGAGGAAGTGCTCTTGATATCATAAAGTCATTCTGCAGAACAGAAAACAAGCAGTGGAAGTGTCACACAATCAAGGGAAACAGATATCAGAACTACAAGATATAAAACATAGGGTGCCGTGCCACGAGGTACTATACTAGGACCCCTCCTTTTCTTTATATATTTAAATGATTTACCTTGTAACGTAGACACTGAATTGATACTATTTGCATATGACACAACAAGAATAACTATGAGACCGAGCTTACATGAGGCCATAAGTAAAAGTAATCAAACAGTTGAAATAATCACCCACTGGCTTGAAGTGAATAGGTTAATTCTCAATTATGAGAAAACTAATGCAATCCTACTTAGGAACAACAAAAGAAAAACAATTTAACCAACAAATTTGCAAGAGCTAGATGTAAGAGTAGTTGAAAGTGCTAAATTTCTTGGGATCACTGAGGACAGTTGGTTAGGATGTAATGATCATATTTTTAATATAAGCAATAAAATTAGCAGTGCTGTTTTTGCTCTGAGATAAATTAAGCCACTAATAACTGAAGATGATGTGTGCATGGTGTACTTGTCATACTTCAATGCTATAATGAGCTATGGTATAGAAATCTGGGGCCACTCAACTCAGCCAATTAAAATATTAAAATTACAAAAGAGAGCAATTAGAATAATGGGAAACAAAAGATCAAGAGATAGTTGCAAGCTTCTTATCCAAAAATATAAGATTCTAACATTCTACAGCTTGTATATATATAAAATTCTGCTCCTTGCTTGGGATCATAATGATAAATTCAACAAAAATGAAGATGTACACCACCACCACACCACAAACACCAAGAAATTAAGAATTCCGCAGCAGAACACAACTCAATATGAGAGAAGCAGTGGTTACAGGGCAGAATAGTTGTACAACTCTTTATCACCACACATCACTAATGACAAATCAAAGGAGAAGTTAAACAGTCAATCAAACAACTGCTATTAGAAACCCCTTTATATTCAATCAGAGAAATTCTTTCAAATGAAAATAACTGAAGCAAACAGACGTAGTACACAAAAAGAAAAATGTACGCAGGTACAGAGAAAAATAAAAAGTAAAATGTATTAACTTCTTAACAGCATTGTTTTATCCAAAGATTTTGTTTTTCTACAGTATTATTACTGTTAAATTTTTTTATGAATGTAAACAAAACAGGATCTAGAATATGTATGTGCTATGTGACTGTATTATACCGTATATATAAGATGATGGACCCATAGCATAAAATTATTGAAATTCAATGTTCTGTAATTTAGGTACATAGATTATGTATGTCTCATAAAATCTGTTCAGTTTATAGTATCTAAAATTTTGTAATGATGTTTTTAATTTCCAGAAATGTTCTGGCTAAAATTTATTACTTATCTTAGCAAAACTATAGTTAGAATCAGTAAAAGTAATGTACTTTATTGGAAAACTGACAAATCAAATATGTACTTGGACTTACTACATAAATGTACACCATAAGCTGTTAAATAAATAAATAAGTTCCTTTTTGTATGAATGGTATTGGTTATAAAATGCAGCATTGTTTTTGTTGTTTTTTATACTGCTAAGATGCTTGACGATTACAGCCTTCAATATCCCATTAGTTACCCAGTTTTTTTTTATTTTGTGTTTTAGTAGCTCTTAGTACCTCTTCAAAACTGAAATTCAAAACTGAATTTAAATATTGAAATGAACTTTGAAAATTGCCCATTCATACTAATCTCCATGTACAAGTGTTTCCAAGTTTAAGTGTTCATCTTTCTGGCAGATCTGACTCTTTTCGGCATAAAGAAAACCATTACGTATGTGAGTATTTTAGTTTTGTTTTTTACACCTATGTTTCATTTTAATATCTGATGCAAGTGATTTGAAAGTTCAGAGTTATCTACAATGACATCACATCTTAATTTCTCTATATCATTTACTTTATGTTCAATGATTGATGCAGAATGCTTGGTTATGCCTGTGACAGTGTCAATCAGTGGTGATAGACCATAGCTCTACGTAATGTTAACTTCACCAAGAAGTTTAGTCCTATTTATGATGAAAGTGCAAACAAGAGTGAGACAATCATCTCCCTAAATAATGATAAATGTTTACTGTATTTATAAGTGGCTTAGATGTACCAAAAAAAATTATGCAATCCCATAAATATCCAAATTACTGACATTAGGTCACAGAAATATTTTTGGAAATCATATAGAAAAATCCAAGGTAATATCAGTGTTTTATGGTTCCCTAATTTAATAGAAAACATATAAAACTTCAAAAATATTTCATGCTTTCTTTTAGGTTTCACAGAGGTTTCAGACAGAATTTATCCTTCACGTGCTTCTTTATTGGAATATTCAATCATTGGTTGTGATGGTGTGTCCAAATAGGTGGAAAAGTCTCTTGGATCAACTGCTGCTGCCAATGTCAAT
Source organism: Schistocerca americana (assembly GCF_021461395.2). NCBI lineage: Eukaryota > Metazoa > Arthropoda > Insecta > Orthoptera > Acrididae > Schistocerca > Schistocerca americana. The sequence goes on from NC_060130.1 coordinate 339,917,869, forward strand.
GGAGCATCTACCACAGCTTTTAGTCCCAAAACCAGTAAGTAAGAATTATCTTCTGACCAGTTGGTAATAATTACAAACTACTACAATTTGTACTTTAGCACACGACAATGTCATTGAGCAACTAAGGCTACATAATGATTTTTGTAACTTTCAAGTCTTACTTGTCACACATTTCAGATCATGAACTCCAGCAGCATTGTAATAGTTACAAACATAATTTGTTTTGCTGGTTAACATAAATTGTATGACCTTTCTCATATCTGCTGCTGTCGGCTGGCACCACACAAGGAACAGTTCACTGTGATGAGTACAGAATACATGTCCAAGGATGGGTGAAATGTAGTGAAAGACTGATAGAACCATCTCTTTCCTGGAGGATTTTTCCTGGCTTACGTATAACACAATGATATTGTCTCTCTTTCTCACTTGAATTACAATATCTCTTGCAGTGCCCTGACCCACCATTGGTTGGCACTCATTGTAGTTTCTGGTGCCTCTTAGTTGATACATCTGTGACAAAATTCACAAACGCACTGGATGTACAATAAATGATCAAAAGTATCTGGGCATTCCCAAAAAGGTACGTTATTCATATTAGGTGCATTTTGCTGCCACCTACTGCCAAGTACTCCATATCAGCGACCTTAGTAGTCATTAGGCATTGTGAGAGAGCAGAATAGGGTGCTCCGCGGAACTCATGGACTTCAAACGTGGTCAGGTCTTTGGGTGTCACTTCTGCCATATCTCTGTACAGGAGATTTCCACACTCCTAAACATCCCTAGTTCCACTGTTCCCAATGTAATTGTGAAGTGAAAACATGAAGGGACACGTACAGCACAAAAGCATACAGGCCAACCTTGTCTGTTTAGTGATAGAGACGGCTGGTGGTTGAAGAGGGGCGTAATGAGTAATACGCAGTTATCTATCCAGACCATCACACAGGAATTCCAAACTGCATCACAATCCACTGCAAGTACTACGACAGTTAGGTGCGAAGTGAGAAAACTTGGATTTCATTGTCAAGCAGCTGCTCATAAGCCACACTTTGCACCGGTACAATACCAAACAACACCACACTTGGCGTAAGGACGGTTGAACAGTGGAAAAACATTGTGTGGAGTGATGAATCATGGTACACAATGTGGTAATCTGATGGCAGGGTGTGGGTATGGCGCACACCCTGTGAACGTCATCTGCCAGTGCATGTAGTGCCAACAGTAAAATTTGGAGGCGGTGGTGTTATGGTGTGGCCATGTTTTTCCTGGAGGGGGCTTGCACCCCTTGTTGTTTTGCATGGCACTATCACAGCACATGTCAACACTGATGTTTTAAGCACCTTCTAGCTTCCCATTGTTGAAGAGCAATTTGGGGAGGGTAACTGCATCTTTGAACACAATTGAGCACCTGTTCATAATGCACGGCCTGTTGTGGAGTGGTTACATGACAATAACATCCTTGTAATGGGCTGGCCAGCTCAGAGTCCTGACCTGAATTCTATATAACAGCTTTGAGATGTTTTGGAATGCCGACTTTGTGCCAGGCCTCACTGACCAACATCGATACCCCTCCTTAGTGCAACACTCTGTGAAGTATTGGCTGGCATTCCCCAAGAAACCTTCCAGCACCTGTTTGAACGTATGTCTGTGAGAGTGCATCTGTCATCAAGGATAGGGGTCAGCTAACACCGTATTGAACTTCAGCATTACGAACGGAGGGTGCCACAAACATGTAAGTCATTTTCAGTCAGGTGTCCGGATACTCCTGATCACATAGTGTACATGGAGGTAATGTATCTAGCGGCATCATTGCAAACAGAGGTCATCAGAAATCTTTGTCTCATAAACATAACACTGAAGGAGACACTTAACTCTCTGTCAGAGGCAGGAATCCATTGAAGAAGATTGCTACCATTCATAAAAGTCAGTTATCATGAAAGAAACTGTTGAACTTAGAAAACATTCAGAGAAAATAGTGTCAATGATAACTATGCTAGGGCAACAGTCTCAGTAAAATGATTATTGTATTACTTTTGTGTCAGAGATTTCTTATACAATGTGAATGCAAGGAAGAGTCTTCAGTGGGATAAGAAGCACAAACCATGCAGTACCTACCAGGGAAACACAGTATGCTATTGAACATGATTGTCTTCACAGTTCTGCCTGCAGCAGAATGTGCTTGATTTTGAAGAATGTCATCAAGACCAAACTAGCAGAGGTTTTGGAATGGCTTGAGGAATCATATCATTTAACGTGTAATCGCAAACAAACACACAGTCTAATGATGAAATACAAGATTAATAATTATCCTCAGTATTTGCAACATGCAGTCTTTCGTAGTTTATGAGAGATTAATCTGTGAAACAGAACATGCTGCAAGCAGATTACACAAGTTCCGACTCTGTGGAAACCTGTATCATCCTTAACAAAAATGAAAAACTATTACGAAATATAAGTGTAGACCAAAAGACAATCAGTTGTAGACCAAAAGACAGACAGTGACATGAACTCGGGAGTGTGCAAAAATTTTTCCAAGATAGTGCAAGATTCAAAACTTTGCTAGTTTTAACATAACTGATTAAGTGATTGCGAAAATTATGCCCCATGAACTAAATTTGGCAAAAAGTACACAAAACTTACTGTACCTTGAAAGATGAACATTTGGATATTTATTTCCTTAGTATTTTGAAGGCAGATTATTTTAGTACCTAAACAATAAATATATTCAAAAATATCTACTTATATTACAAAGATGAATATATATGTGATATTATGATTCAACTACTATATCTGAAATTACATTCTCATATCATTAAATGTAGAACATCCAACACGTTATGAACTAAAACTAGAAAATATTCACAAAAATGATTTATTTTAACTTGCATAATGTTAGGTGGACTCGGAAAATTAAAAACCTGAAATAAGAAAAAAGTCAGAATGACAGAGAAAATCCTGTTGGATGACAACAGAAATGTCACTTTAATATCCATAAAAGTGGAGGAACAGGAAATAAACTTTTACAAAAGTTTATTCTACTCTTTTATCGCTTGTAAGACTTTGTTTACTTACAAGACTTCACATCTGTTCACATTAATGGACTTACTGCATTATTTTCATAATTCCAATTTTTTAGTGCTGGCTGCAATAACTGAATTTGAAGAAAATGTGTTTTCAACCTATATTTTTTTATTAAAATTGTAGCCTAGGGCGAGCCAGTATATGACTAGATGAATGTGGGAAACCTCCAAAAACAATTGTCAAATTGGCAGGTAGAATCAACTTTTAGCAACATAGGACAGCACCATGGTAATCCTTATCCCTCCTGTTTGTCACATTATTGTGCAGGATGCCAACTGGAATACATAATTCATAGCTGCATGTGGGGCTGTATTTCACCAACAGACAGAAGGCCCCAATCCTGGAGAGCATATTTTGATGACCTTGGAATTTCACAATTTTCTCAACTAAAATTTTGTGGATGAAGTATCAATTTAAACATACACAAGCTAGCGTAACTGTACTACAATAGCTCTGTTTGTAAAACTGAATGGAGAAGCAGTAGACCATCATGGGTTTTATTTTCCCATAGATACATGGTAAACTACTATCGTGCACCAGATGACTAGACGGAGGGGTGTCATTACAGGAAATGCGAGTAGATGACAGGCACATATACTGCTGCCAAGCTTATGTGGTGAGAACTGGAGACAGAATCCATGCACCATGGTGTTAGACTAGCTCCTTTCTGCAACTCAGTGAGTGCTGAATGAGGAAATGATAGAAGAAGACTGAAGACATTATCCTGGCAAATTACAGCTACCTCAAAGAATTGGTATGATTATCTGTAAAAAGAGTGACAAATGAGAAAACCCAAAATATATAGTGATCATGTACCTGTTGTTGTGGTTGGCATTGTTAAATCTGCAGTTAAGGGGTGTTGCAGGCAATGACTGCTAGAAATCCAGTATGAATAAAAAATTGGTACCTATTTCCTGGAGGGTGCATGCCTATGGACATGGATAACAAAATTTTGTGTTAAGTAAGATAGAGGGAATTTGTGGATGATGGTGAAACATCACTAAACTATGTAATGGATAAAGATTGAAAAACAACACAGATTATAAGTCCCCTTGAAACCTTGGTGTCACACAGGAACAGATTTTATCTTACATGTTTCAGCTTGTATAATGGCGTTTGCCAGTAAGAAGAGTTGTCCAAGTTACTTGGTATGGCCACTAGAGTGGATAATGCTGCTGTCACATCCTCTGTGTTCCCAAAACGAAAACTCAACTATTAGGCACAGGTTTCCTATCCTACAGTGTCTTACTGATTGTACTTCAATAGGTGATAATGCCACAGAACATGTGAGGCTGTCAGATGATTTGTGTTGTGTTCCTTACATATGAATTTCATAAAAACAATGTTTTTTCAAAAGTCTGCAAATGTGTCAGTAAGAATTTAAATAACAAAATATTGTGTGACTTATTGGTACATTTTTTCAAGTGCTGTAAATTACCAAAGCACATGAAAATGTGAAGAAATTCCTGATCTACATCATGATATGCATGATAAAATGTAGCTAGAGCACCGTTCTATTGTTTGAATCTCTTTGAGTGTTGGTGACTGCATTATTATCAGCCATCCATAAGGCTTGTTGGCTTTGGTAAATTAGGTACTGAGGATTGGCTCCTCACAAAGGGAATAGTGTTGTGAGCTTCATGTGTCTGTGATGAGTAATGTGAATATCAGCTTCAACATACTGGTATTAAAACCTCATTTCTGTTTTTTTCCATCCCTTGGTCCAATGATCATGTTTTCTCTCTTATTTTTCCCTTGAATTAAGCAATCTCTGGAAGAATCCAGCGCTACCATATGTCTATGTATTTTGTGCTGACGTGTTGATCAACAGTCACCTAAAACTTTACACAAATGTTACTAGTAGTTTGTGATGTTGTGTTGATGTACAGTCACTGGAGACTTTATAGCCCTCAATAAGTTGAAATCACCTTTGAAAACAGTCAAAAACCTACAAGGAGCACCTGAATATACCAGACACATCCTTTTACCCTTTCTAATTGTTTGAAAAGCTTTATTAAACTGTATCAGCTTTGTAAGCTTTCACATCCTCCTTAAGAAGATATATACTTAGCGTAATAATCCAAAGAAACAATTTGTTTCTGTTTCCTCCTGTTATGATATTGTTTCTTCATCTATACTAAAATTTAAGCTCCAAATCACTCATCTTGCTGCATCTTGACATTTTGGTTAGTAGCTTGTGATAGATCCAATACACTGAAATAGTTTGATGTGTTATTTCTATGATTTAAATGCTAAGTTCATTTGAAATACAGCAGTGCTTAAAATTGTAACATGTTACCAGCACTTGTACACATAAAAATAACTGTAAAGGGTAAACGCTGACAGCCAACTTTGCAAGTGAAGCCACCATTGTTATTTCTTTTTAATGATTTTCTTTTAGTTATGTCATGCTGTAATTCATTTAGGGCATCAAACAACTTGTCAATATGATGCACTTAAACAGACAAATGGAAATATGTGGGAAATGATGTCAAAGGAATAGTATTTACTACTTGACACTGAAGTCAGCTCAGCACTGACAGCATGTTCAGATCCTTTAAATTTCTATTGAATGTAGCAGTACTGAAAGAATATAGTGATGTTCTAGGCTGCTTCTTACTTTTTTTGCCTGACGACGTACATTTGAAAAATCTCTCATGAGCATTGAACCCATGTTTTGGACACAGGCATAGCCAATACAATAGATATCAGTAACACACATTTTAGCTGCCAATTTAACTGGTATCTAACAGACTAACAGAATGTCAGCTGTAAGTAATCCACGTGTCCAGCACATAGTGCCTTATCAGCATAAGATGAGATTATTCTGACTCTACAGTATTCATGTGTGAGGGATGTAGTGAACTGTAAGTGGACATTTTGTATTTGTGTTTGAATTGTTCACAATGAGGACTGATGCAAACAAGATCTTATGAGGTTTCATACCAATTTAATTACCATCTTTATCATGTGAAGTACTTGAAGAGGAAAGAGACAATGCAAACACTATTTTTGGTTTCATCAAGAAACTTGAAGATGTCACTATCACTGAAATCACAGATAATGAAGAACTGGTGCAAATGCCTTCCAAGACCATTGCTGATGTTGAATCAATTTATAACACTTTTAGTGATGATTGCAGCAAAAAATAAAGGGTGGTCATTTAAAACAATTATGCATCACTTCAGAAAAGTCAAGGACAGGGACTATCTGTCTCATTATCACAGATTGTAGGAACAACAGACAAAGACGTGAAAAACTGTAGTTCACATCACAGAATAGTTAGTGCACTTTCCAAGAGGCAAGGGCCAATTCCACGGCTGTGCATGATGTTGATATAAGGCTGTTGGCATACACAAAAGCTAGAGTGCTTGGATTGACACATTCCAAAGCTTAACCTATCTGAGTGTGGAATTTTGAGGCAGTTCACAAGATTCTGTGCCACAGATTTATGCAGTATGTAAACTGCCAACATGTTCAAGTACAAGAAGAGATGGAGAATTCTGTAATTGCCATTGGTATTAAATTCATGGATGTGTTATTGTTGTACAGTCAATACAACACAGGGGGCCATCATTACTGAGGACTCCAAAGTTGGCAGATCAAGTGCAGTTGCCATTCACCAGCAGTCACCACCGCAGTGATTGCTGTCCAGCCCCAAGCACCAGCCGGCTCATATCCCCTGCGGAACCACTTAGCAGCACAGTGATGTACATTGGTATTCAGTGTTTATTTCATCTCAGAGATGTCAACTCATGGCTGGGGCAGCTATTTTTATGAAACTCTGACTTCAGTCAGCACAACTGAACTATTGTAGAGAGATTTACAATTGTACATGTCAACACCATCCGTAAGGAAAGGACTGCACCCCACACCAGTCTTCAATTTATAAACTGACTACTCTCAATATAACTACTTTCAAATGTTCAAATGTGTGTGAATTTTTAAGGGACCAAACTGCTTAGGTCATTGGGCTCTAGACTTACACACTACTTAAACTAACTTATGCTATGAACAACACACACTCATTGCCGAGAGAGGACTCGAACCTCCAGCAGGAGGGGCCGCGCATTCAATGACATGACGCCTCTGACTGCACGGCCACTCCACATGGCATAACTGCTTTAAATGATGTTTGTTATTCATTCTATGTTTGAGTTATGCTTCAATTCCTGTGTACCTTCCTGAATGGAATTGTATTTTGTATGCATGTCTACCACTAAGAAACGAATTTTTCAATGCTGACACTAAGAGCTACAACATCTGGCGACAAGGAAAAATAAGGTTTTGAAAGTGCTGCTTAAATTTTGGAAAATTTGTGTCTGTTTGAGATCTAGCTGTTGCCCACCAGTATTTAGGTGTACTAACGTGTTCTTTCTACAGAATACTGGCAGAAGACTGCTTCCAGTATATATACTGTATTTTATTGTTGTTCAGTACTCCGATTTTACTTGTTCTTGGAATTAGTCATTGCTTGCACCTTTACCTAAATTTGTGTATGCCATTTCTATTCCAGAAATGTCACTTAAACATGTCACTCCATTTTGGGCACTAGAGATCCAGCAACTTAGGAATAGTACGAATAGACTTTTGGAGTTTCAATCAAACATAACAGCATGGCGTCCTGCTAATAAGGCCACACTGCAGCAATCTAAATCTGCTGTGCATCTAAGTTCTGAGAATTTTATGTACAGCAGGAAGACTTGATGGGTATTTTTTACAGCTGCAGGCACACTTTTCAGTCTATCACATACAATGTACAAAGTGGTTTGCTCATTTTCTTTCAACAGTTGGTGTTGACACTCACCAGCATTGTTGTAAACTGTTTCCTGCAGCTTGCACTGAGAATATTGCTTATGACAATTTAGTAACTGCTTTAGAGAAGCATTTTGATGAATAGATTTGTGTAGCAGCTGCAAAGTATAAATTTTTTTATACTGCTAAGGAAGCAAGAGCAAAGTGACAAACAATAGGTTGTATATTTCATTATTAACCAGGCAGTGCAAATTTAAATGTGAATGTGGTTAATATTATAGTAACGAGATGTGGCATGATGCCATTACCCAAAATGTGGCAGACAATTCTCTTAGAGCTCAAATTATCATATTCAAAGATCCTACTCTCAAGCAGGTTGCTGATTTGTTGGATCACCAAGACATATCTGATAGACTGACGTTCAAGCTAGTGGCAGTAGTAAAAAGCGTATGCATGCAGGTTATGCACCATGGCCCAGTGAGGAATGTTCAAGACCAGCCTGGCCCTGACCTCACACTAAGCAAGCAGTAAACAAAGTAAAGTCATGTCCATAATGTCTCAAAGTACATAAATGGCTAGCTTGTCCTTGTAGAAAGGTGCAATGCTTTAAATGTGGCAAACATGGAAACATTCAATCATTTTGCGTGCAAAACAATTTCAGAACAAGTCAAATGTTTGTTCATTAAAAAAGAAAGCTAAGAGTGTGAATGTAATCGTGTCAAAGCCAGTTCCTGAGGCAAACATTGTTAAGTCTGTCAGTTCCAAGTATGTAGCGAAGTCAGTCACAAAGGCATAGAATTGGTCCTCAATGCAGAGAAAAGCAAAGTTATTCATGCCTTTGAACATTTCTCAGCAAATTTTGCATCTGCAACTAGACACAGTAATATCAGTCACTGTGTTAAACCGGCTTACGTATGAACAATTACATTAGCCAAAACTTTCAGAGTCACAAATGGTACTGTCCATTTACAATCGAGGTGATATTCTGATTCTTGGCATGTCTAGTTTACATGTCACTTTTAAGAAAGTATCTAAAACAATGTCATTTGTGCTGCTATACACAAAAGACAGCATCGAAATATTTTTGGCATTGACATTTTTGACTTGTCTGGCTTACATATTTAGGAAAATGCTTCGTCTGTCAACACATTTGTACCTAATGACATTTTATCTCAACTGTGCAAAGAATTTCAGGATGTTTTTCAAGACTCTTTAAGTAAGGCCAATGACTTTGAAGCTCTTATTACTCTGAAAGCAAATGCACAATCAAAAATCTTCCAGGTACAGCCAGTCCCATATGCCATAGATAGAGAGATGAAAAATGAAGTGTATTTGGCTGTCGAGATGGCAGTGAATGAGGCTGTCAATGACTACCAAAACCCAAAGAAACTCAAGTTATATGAAGACCATCAACAACACCAGTGTTAGTGTTCACACACTAATGGATAACCAAAGAACTGAAAGTGAAGGTATTACAGCAAAAGCAGAAATACTGAACTGTATTTTCAAATGACTAAGGAAGATACAGTTTATCTTCCACACCGCTCTAAAGATGTGAGCTATTAAACAAGGATGCAAGACCCACAGTGATCCCTGCCGAATTGCATACAGAATTTACAACTGAATTAGATCTCATTTTCACCATAATATATCATACATCCCTTAACAGTAAACTAGGCCTATGACTAAAAAAGAGCACAGTTCACACCTGTGTACATGAATGATAACAGAAGCAATCCAGAGAACTACCATTCAGCCTCACTGACAGCCATCTATTGTGGAATCCTTCAACATATCCTGAGCTCAATCATTACAAGTTATCTGAAACAAAATGACCTCCTCCATCTCAACCAGCATGGATTCCAACAACATTGTGCATGCAAAACCCACTTGAGCATTTTTCATGTGACATCCTAAAAGTCATGGATCAAGGAAATCAGATGAATGCAGTATTTACAGACTTCAGAAAAGCATTAGACTCAGTACCACACCAAGGTTGACTAATTATGAATATACTGAGTATCAAACAAAATTATTGACACAGTTGAAGATATCTTGGTAGACAGGAAATAGTATGTTATCTTGGATGAATGGTCTTCAACAGAGGTCCAAGTACTTCAGATGGGCCCATGAAAATATGCTAGAACACTTGTCCATGTTGTATGTTAGTGATATGGCAAACCATATCAAAACAGAACCTCAGACTTACCCCGAGTGGTACAGTTGTCTGTGTGAAGTATTCTTTGTAAAAAGCTACAAGAACATTAGTCAAACCTCAATAAAATTTTGAGGTGGTGCAAAGATTAGCAAGTTGCTTTAAATGTACAGAAATGTAAAGTCATGCTCTTCACAAAATGAAACAAAGTCATAATTCTCTGTGGTTACAATATCAGAGAATTGCACATAATATCAATTGACTCATGCAAATACCTAGGTGTGACTATTGGTAGGGTTACAAAATCAGTTAACAGTAAATATGGCTTCTGTGGGACGAACAAATGACAAGAATGGTAGGGCTATGAAATTAGTTAACAGTAAATATGAATTCTGTGGAATGAACAAATTACAAGGAAGCACCACAGAAAACAATATCACCATCTAATACAAGTGAAGAAGAAGAGATACCAGGTTGGACAGAAGATAAAAACAGCAGATCACAATGAACCACCAGGCACAGGACAGCACCTGAACAACACATGAATGATTTTTTATGGTCCAATTCACTGCAGAAGGATACAACCAAGAAGAACTCCAGGACTCTCAGGAGATGAAAATCAAGACAGAAATGAAAAGAAGACTAGCGTCTACTCTTCAAAGAATTAACCAAGCAAGAAATGTACCTCTCATGGAATTGAATGATTTGGTAACTCTCCCATATCACAATTTACAGGGCCTAACCAGTAACTTATATGAGCTACAGGTACTTTTGAATGATAAACTGAAGGAGATTTCAGTCTTGTGTGTAACTGAACGCTGGCTGCAAGAAATACAAAAATGTGCAGCTGGGATTATAGACTTTGCAGGGAAACATACAGAGTGGGTGGAAAATGTACATATGTAAAAACGGATATTAAACCAAAAGACATTAAGTTTAAAAATATCTACTGTATTGAAAAAGATTTTGAATATGGTTTATGTTAACTAATAGAAAGCAAAATTATAATTGCATCTATAAATAGGCAATTTTGAATTGTTCTCTGAAAGTCTGGAAAACCTTCTGAACTGTCTAAATAGTCAGTCAAAATACATAATTATGCTTATGGATTTCAATGTTAATTTCAAGGACAACTGGAAAAAAGGGCAGAAACTGCTTAATGTACTAAAATCATACAATATGGACACATGTGCAGAAGATATCACCAGATATGGCAGCAGTAGCGAAATTACTATTGACCAAAAATTCACTGGCAAACCAAAATGCAGCTTTAAATCTGAGGTATTGGATACAGGTTTCTTTGATCATGAAGCAATTAAATTGACTTTGATACCTCATGTGAAAAGTGTCAACAAGAGATATTCTGAGAGAAGATTAATTAATGATCACTGCACTGGGGTCTTTAATCTCATGTTAAAAAATGTAAACTGGAATACGGAAACAAGTAGTTCTGTAGATATAAAATTCAACAAGTTTTTGTCAAATTATAAATAGGGCTATGACAATTCATTTCCTCTGAAGAGAACAAAAATAAACAATCAAATTCATGGATAACAACTGAAATCAAAAAGTCATCAGAAAGTCATAGAATGCTATATAAGAATGCAAATCAAAATAATATCTTGAAACCATATGCAAAATGTTATAGAAAATATCACAGAGTGGCTTTAGTTGCTGCAAAAAGAAGTACAATGATTCATATATCATAATAGGGAACAACAAAATGAAATCTGTGTGGAAACTTATTAATAATCATACAAGCAAACATGAAAACACAAGTAATAAATTCCCCATAAAACACAAAAATGAAATTGTTGATGATCCACTGCTAATAGCTAATATATTTAATAATCATTACATTAATATAGCCCAACAACCTGACCACAAGTGTGTATAGTCCAAAGACAAACGTAATAGTTCCAATAAATGGAAAGACAATGCTCCTATATCCCATAACACCTGAAGAAGTACAGAGGGCTAACAGTTAAGTAAAGAGTAAAATGACCTGCCGATTTGTTTGAACCACTGACAAAATTATTAAATATAGTACCAATAATATTTTCTCTCAACTTGTGGGCATAATCAATGACTACTTTGGAATTGGTGTGTTTCTAAGTGAACTTCAGCAGTCACTAGTAATAACAGATTATAAAAATGGTGACAAGTTTGATATAAAAAATCTCAGATCACTATCAGTATAACCCAACTTTCAAAAATAATCAAAAGAATAATGTATGAGAGATTGCTAGACTTACTAAAAGCATTCTTGTAAATGAACAGAATGGTTTCAGAAAAGGCAAATCAGTTTCCTAAAACTTATTTACAAAGCTATAGGGGACAAGGAACTGGTCTGTGGGTTGTTTTTGGACGTTTCCAAAGCGTTTGATCTTATAAATCACAAACTACTACTGTCACAACTATATAGTTATGATGTCCATGGTGTTTCCTATCAGTGGTTCAAGTCATATTTAACTGATAGAAAACAAAGAGTGCAAATTTCTCAGGATGGTAATGTGTATCATTCTGAATATAATAAGAGTTAATTATGGGGTGTCCCAGAGCTTGATAATAGGACCATTGTTATTCTTGGTTCTTATTAATGACCTACCACAAAGATTTTCAACAGCTGATACACTATATTGTTTGCTGATGATACCAGATTCTTTATAAAATGGAAGAATGGTTATGAATGGTTATGCAGCAAGGAATCAAAAAAACAGCAGAAGTGGCTGAAAATGGTTTAAAGGTAATTATCTAGGTATCAGTGACAAGAAAACTGTTAAGGATGATCTTCAACCATATGAGAAACAAAAATAGGACAAATGTAAAATTCAAATTATCAAATAGCCAAACTCAGCAAAAGAATCACATAAAATTTTTAGTATTACAGATGGGTGAGCATCTGAGATGGGAAAACATGATAAATGCTCAACAAGAAATTAAGCTAGCAATGTTATATTTGAAGAGTTCTTAAAGATTGCTGCAATACTGAAACAGTGTTAAGTGCTTATTACACATTCATGCATAGTCTACTGAGGTATCATGTAGTATTCTGGGCAAAAGCCCTTGTGCGCAAAGCAACCTTTAAACTTCGAAAGAGAACTGTAAGATTAATAAGTGATATTGCTTACAGAGAATCATGTAGAAGTATCTTTAAGGAACTAAAAATTATGACCTTACCATCTATATTTATATATGAATTCATCTGAGACACACAATTATCAACCAAGGGACAGGGATGATTATCATAGGGATGCACACAGAAATCAATATATAAGGACAATGTTGTTTACAAACCGAACATTCTTTACAGTGTATTGCCTGATAACATCAAAAAAATACCAAGCATTAATACATTTAAAAATTATATAAAAATATTTAAAAAATGCATAAAAATCTACTAATAAACAATAGCTTCAACAGCATTAATGAATACCTGTAATTCTGCTCAAATCTGTAGGTCTGCTCATAATCTATCCAAGCAAAAATTCATAGTTATCAGAGTATTCTTGTATAAAACTAAACTTCTTTTGTCAATGTATGTATCTGATTATGCACCATACTTTAGTGCCATGCGTTACTCTGCCTATTTCAGTAAAGTAGTCGTATTTAATAGTTTTAGGAAAATCAACCAAGGTGTTTCACTAGCTTTTATCAGTATGTACATATATAATTTTATAATCTAATTAAACAGAATAATGTTTCTGTTATAAAGATTTGTTGATAAGATTTTGTAAGTGATGAAAACATATAGTATTTTATACTGTTTTGTACTTTGAAACGTCCAATATCATGAACATGATAATAAGAGTGATAAATAAATAAAGGCTTACATATGCTCAGCTGTAGGTGACATAGGTGGCAGAATACTGGGAAAATGCAGTCAATCTACAAAGGAGAATGCTTATATGTCACCTGTGCATCAAATCTTAGAATATTGCTCAAGTATATGGGACCCACACCAAATAGGACGAACAGGTGATTTTCAGTGTATGCAAAGAAGGTAGTGTGAATGGTCACAGGCTTGTTTGACTCACGAGAGAGCAGAAACAAATGTAAAAAAAAAAAACTGAATTGACCGACACATTCAGATATATTGAAAGTATTAGACAAAAGCTTACACGCTAAATTTTAAGAAGATGTATTAAGTGGATAATCTAGAGATATTCACCTTCCCCTATGTATCACTTATGTAGGCGATGTAAAAACAAAATCACACTAATTATAGCACACAAAAAAGCATATGAGCAACCATTTTCCCATTCTCGATACTCAACTGGAACCACAAGAAACCTTAACCTGTTGCCTACTATTCTCTGTATCCACTTCCATGCACTTTGCAGAGGTCTCCCAGAGTATATCAGAGTATATATATATAAATATGGCAGTTACTTGAGTGTTATAATTATCGTGCATTATACAGAAGCTGAATGCCTTCACAATCTGTGCCTGTTCTAAACAAAACTCCAGCAGAATGGTCTAAAACGTAATTTAGATAAACATGAATTCTTCCAACCTCGAGTGGAATACCTATGCCACATCCTTATCAGTAGAGGCACAGGACTGATTCAAAACATGTTGAAGCTGTAACTTACTTACAATTGGCAACAAACCAGATGGAACTCTAAGGCTTCTTAGGAAAAGTAAATTATTACTCCAAATCCACATTATACACATGTGAGTTTGGAACTGGTGATAACCCTATACTTTTCCAGGTACAGCACTTTACTACCAATGGCTGACCTGCAAACCTACCTTCCACATCAGCATTGGAACTCTGCATAAATCAGTTTCTCTAATATCAATTACAGGTCATCATCAGAGTCACTCTCCACCTCCTGGAAAATGAAGACTGCAGGGTGATTGTGCCTCAATGTTTCTGCCTGCTCATCCTGCAGATTCTCCATGGTGACTGGTATGGCACCATTTACATGAGGGGAATGGGACACCATCACTATTGGCTCTGAATCAACAGATATGTTGAGTGTAAGGCCACCACATATGCAACCTGCTCAAACCACCAGACCACTCCACAGCTCTGCTGCATAACCTGCCCCATGCCACAAATTCCATGGGACCACTTTAATATGGAATTCACTGGAGCTATCCACATCAAAATGTGACTTATCATCATCCATGCTCGATGTAAATTTCAGTATGTGGCACAAATGTATTCTTCTACTGCTTGTATGCATAGATGTCTTCTATTGCAATCACTATATTAACCCAGCACAATTGTTGTTTGTGCAAGATTCCATTTAAATTTATGGTTCAGTTGTTTACAGTTACCTTCCTAATTCCAAAGACACAATTCATTCCATTATTAGTGAAATGCTGAATACTGTAAGCAATGGGGAAATGTTTTGAGTGAAGAGACAGAATACAAAGTACTGCGATAGATATTTCACTCCTCTTGAAACATACTTTAATTTATGTGAAACTAATTAACTTCTGAATCTCAGGCAACTGACAATGAAAGTTCAAAATTTCAATTTCAGTTGGCTGTTTTACATTAATACTTACAAGTTACTGTAGTTTCAGAAAAAACATTGTATTCTTACACCTGTCATTAATTTGCGAGTCCTAGATACACTTTTGAATGTGCACCACCTGTGTATCAAAAAGTTTGTCAACAAAAAGCACTCACATAACATCATTAAGTCAGATCATGTCAGAATCTGCATGATGATAAAAAATCTTCACGCTGATATGAAAAAATCTCCCTTATAATTTTAATAGTGCAATAATGTCAGTTAAAGTGGAAGTGTGCTGTCAGAACATGTTAATTAATGAGACTTCCTGGCAGATTAAAACTCTGTTCCGGACTGAGATTCAAACTTGGGACATTTGTCTTTCATGGACATGTGCTCTACCAAGCTGTGAAGATGAGTCATGAGTGGTCATCAGTCATTCTTGATTAGCTCAGTTGGTGGAGCATTTGCCCATGAAAGGCCAAGGTCCCAACTTTGAGTCTCAGTCTGGGGCATAGTTTCCCAGGGGGTTTCACATATGTACGCACTCATCTGCAGAGTGAATCTTTCATTACAAATGTTAATTAGTGTCAACAATTTTTACCATGAAATAATGTTTAACTTTAATATTTATTGTTCAACCTGGAAAACAGTGTATCTCACTACTACGCTACTAATGTGTACAAACTTGTAATATGTTTTTAATTATGTAGACTGGAACAGGATGTATAAATGTAAGATTCCTTTCTATTCAAGTGGCTAGCCTATATCACTAGAGAAACTAATAGTTTGTTTGCATTTAGCTTGTATATCTTATTGAGGGATTGCAATGGAAGCTGCACCATATCAGCATCTGTGAGGCAACTCAAACATTATGATGATCTGTCAGAATTTGGGAGATGCACACTTCCTCTGTGTATACTGATACCAACATAGGTCCCTATGTATGAGATACTAATGCTGACAGAAGCTTCAGTTTCTGATAAACTCTAAGTGTTCTTAAGATGGCTTGGACTTTTCCTTTGGTGAATGTAAAGTCTGAATCACTCCATTGTAATGGATTGTACTGAAACAAACTTGCTCATGGTTAGGGACAGGAAAAAACTGGTGCTATTTTATGGCCAAAATCGGTATTATTTTTGGCACTTTTCTGTGTTATTTATCGGTGTTATTTCTGGCAAGCTTTTCCTATTATCAGTTATCTATTTTTGTCAAATTTCATCATTTTTCAATGCTATGTTGAAAATGTAACTATTTCCAGGATAGGATGGGCCAAACATGAGACAAGCGTAGAAAAAAATTGTTTTAACAAAAAACTTTGACACAAATAATTATTCAAAATCAAATACCAAAGGAAAAAAGAAAATAATAGCATGTTGCAGATATTTCATTGATGACATGTTTTGCGCTTCTTCATGTCGTTCTTCAGCTGTGGAGACCACAGAAGCCAGTCTTCACAGCTCAAGAATGACCTGAAGATGCGCTAGATGCGTGGAATGTGTCATCAATAAAGTATCTGCAACAGAGACTATTATTTCAATTTTTAACATTTGTATACTGCTGCTGCACTTGGCAGAATCAATCAATCAATTTCTTTATTCAACCATTAGCAATATACATTGTATGGATGTAGTCAATTACAGTATAGTCTCTTATCTTTAATTTGTTTCAAAAACTTGGATAATACAAATGTTTTATATCAGTATACATAAATAATATTACTTTTTCATATTCAGATATTCTTCAATGCTATAAAAACTATGTGTTAGTAAAAATTGTTTAAGATCTACCTTGAATTTATGAAATTCTTTAATTTTCTTTATTGTAAAAGGCAATGTGCTAAAAAGTATTTTGGGTTGGTAGTTTACCAATTTTTAGTAGAGAGCTCCTTTGTGGGTGTCTCTGTGAAAATCATCCCTGTTCTTTGTTTCATGGTAATGAATCTGATTATTTATTGTTGAAAACTCCTGGTGAGTTTTCAGAAAGCATACACATTCATAGATGTATAAGCTTGGAAGAGTCATTATTTTAAATTCTTTAAGTATTTCCCTGCATGACACTCTTCACTGAACCCCTTTCATTATTCTAACAGCCCTTTTTTGAAGTCTGAAAGCTTGTTTTGCCGTACCTGTATTTCCCCAGAAGATCACACCGTTTTTTATCAATCTGTTCATGTAAGCATAATAAGCACACAGCAATGATTCAGTGTTGCAGCACTCCCAAAGCATTCTTAGCTCATAGCAGCATTTACTTAATTTTTTACTCAAAACTTCTAGATGCTTTTCCCATCTCAAGTGCTCATCCACCCATATATTTTGCGTATTGAGCTTGTGCAATAACATAGTTCCCTAACTCAGCTTTTACTCTTCTTCTAGCCTTACTTTTAATATTACTGGAATTCATCAATACCGTTGTATCCTTATTTATGATCAAAGCATTATCACTAAACCATGGTGTGGAGTGATGCACATATTTTAAATAATGTGAAAAAATTATTTATCAATGATGTATCCAGTTTGTGGAATGTAATGTTGGCCCGCAAAAATGTTTGCACAGTCCTTTGGGCCAGATATTCAAAATCCTCTTTTTTGCAGCTTCAAAGCTGCTGCTAATCGTAGACTGCCGCTTTATCGGCAAATTGGTCTACTTCAACTTGCTGCCCTTACGTTTTTCGGTCTGCACATGTTTCACTGTTGAATCTCTACACTCCTGTGGTTTTTTTTGGCTATAGTGACGGACCACGCACCGAAAACTCCAAATTATTATGATAAGACACTTTTATTAAGATTCGTATAGTTACAGAAACACAAGAAAAACAATGCAGAATTTCACGACACGTGTGTCACTCAGTCAAGTCGCAGACGGGACTGCCAAAGAATCTTGAGTCTCCAAAGACTGTTTACTCTGCGCTTCGCTGATGAAGCTACTGGCGGTCGTCTGTCACCACAGAGCTCCCCCCCCCCCCCCCCATCCCTCCGGGAGTGCGGAGCACTGGGGGAAGGACGTGGGTGTCTTCCTGTGTAGTGGCGTTGTGGGATGCTCGCTGGTTGATAGCAGCGTGTGCTAAGAGTTCATACTGTCTGTGCAGGGAGGACTAGCGCTCGTATAGTCCGCCATCCAGTTGGGGGAGGGGGGGGGGGGGACTGGTCGACCTGTGCGCGTGAACTGGACTGGCACAGGAGATGTCGTTGTTGGAGTACTCGTGGGGAGGGGATGCGAATCTTGAGCATCCCGTCGGTGCTAAATGTAGCAGCTATGGCAGTCGTATCCATGTTACAGATTCCTCGATCGCCCAGGCTGGTTTCACACATTGGAGGGAAACTGTCTCCCAGTGACCACTGACGAGAATGTCCATAGTATTGTCCGTGCGAGCCACTACTCGATGCGGGCCAGAGTAAGGTGGCTGTAATGCCAGTTTGACTGTGTCATCCTGTAACATAATGAACTCCCAAGAGTCCAGTGCCGAATGCAGGAACACCCGAGGATGGGTATGTGGTCATGGAGGAGGCATGCGGATCGCAGCTGTGTGTGTCCGGACACGCTCAACTAGCATGGGGAGGTCGGATAGGTTGGCGATTGCTTCGTCGTTGATGAACTCTGCGGGGAGAACTAGGGTCTCACCATACAGGAGCTCTGCAAGTGAACCCTGGAGGTCTGTCTTGTAAGCCATGTATATTCCTAGCATAACCCAGGGAAGTGCGTTGCACCACTCACCACCATGGCACATGAGCGCCACTTTCAGAGTTCTGTGCCACCGCTCAACCAGTCCATTGCTCTGAGGGTGGTAAGCCGTAGTGCAGAATCTATCCACCCCACAAAGGATGCAGAGTTTGTTAAACAGCAGGGATTCAAACTGTCTTCCCTGGTGATGGATGTAGGACAGCCAAATCGAGCTATCCAGGAGGATACAAATGCGCATGCTATGGAATCTGCTGTGATGTCCTGCAGGGGTATTGCCTCGACCCAACATGTAAAGCGGTCAGTAACAGACAGGATATACCTGAAACCATCAGACATGGGTAATGGTCCTACGAGATCCACATGTACGTGATGGAAGCGGCCTTTCAGGATGTCGAATTTACCTAGACTGGGCTGTGTGTGCCTGCCAACTTTGCTGCACTGGCACTGTAAACAAGCACAAGCCCAAGTATGACAATCCCTTTTCACACCTGGCCACACAACGCGTTCTGTAACCAGGCGCGTAATAGCCTTAGCACCAGGATGTGCCAGTTTATGTAAAGTAGTGAACACTTGGTGACACAGCGCAGGGAGAACAATAGGCCGAGCGGTGCCCATGGATGTATCACACCACAGTGGCTTGGCGGAGCCCGGTAGGTTGCAAGCAACGATCTGAAAGTAAGTATCTGGGTCCTGTCGGAGGTTGTGCAATTCGGTTCCACTGTCTTGTAAGTGGGCCAATTCGTCGAAATTAATGGGGGATGAAAATGCAGTGATACGTGATAAGTAGTCAGCCGCCACATTTTCTGAACCTCGAATGTAACGGATGTCTGTAGTGTATTGGCAAGCTAAGTCCATTTGCCGGAACCTACCTGGGAAAAGGTCAGCAGAGGGGTTACGGACAGCCTCCGTGAGGGAGCGATGGTCTGTGAAAATTGTTATATTCCTTCCTTCGATGTATGTGCAGAAATATTTTACAGCTTCATAAACTGCAAGCAATTCTCTGTCAAATGCTGACCATTTACGTTGAGCTGTAGATAGTTTTTTGGAAAAAAAACGGTGTGGTTGAGTCGTGTCATTGACATGCTGTTGGAGGACTGCACCGATTGCGAAATCACTTGCATCTGCTGTAATAGAGATGCAGGCATCTGGCAAAGGGTGGGTGAGAGTGACACCATGTGCTAACGCTGATTTTAGGTCTTCAAAAGCTCTCACCATGTTGTCAGACCACAGTACTCGGCGACTGCCGAGGTTTGTTTCCCGACCAATGTATCAGTCAAAGGGGCTTGAATTGCTGCCGTCATTGGCAGGTTATGACGGTAGAAATTGACAGTTCCTAAAAACTGGTGTAATTCGTGAAACGACACTGGGAGGGGTAGATTGTGAATGCAGTCAACCCTCTCCTGCGGGAGGCATATACCGTCCGAGGGGACGGTGTACCCCAGAAAGGTGACAGCAGTGCAGCAGAGTTGTGACTTGTCATTATTGATATTGACTCCATTACGTGTCAATAAGTCACGTATCGTGGCCAGGTGGAGTTCATGTTCCCTGTCAGAGTGGGAGAAAATTAGTATGTCGTCGAGGTATGCGTAGCAATATGTGCAGTTAAAAAGAAGTGAGTCTATAAAACGCTGCCAAGTTTTGGCCGCGTTTTTGAGACCATAAGGCATGTAACAAAATTCGTACAGGCTGAAAGGTGTAATCACTGCTGTCTTTGGTATGTCACTCTGTTCCATTGGTATCTGTAAATATGCCTTGCAGCAGTCCAAGACACTCATGATGCATGCTCCGCTAAATACTTGCGCAAAGTATAATATCTGAGGTAGCGGGTAATTGTCTAACACCGTCCGCACATTGAGGTGACGACAGTTGCCACAGAGGTGCGCAGTGATGTCCTTTTTGGGGACTAAGTGTATGGGCGAGGACCAGTTACTGTCCAATGGGCAAACAATACCCGCCCGTAGAAGTCCCTCCACTGCGGCTTTAGCAATGCATAGTTTATGTGGTGACATTCGGCGCGTTTTATTGCGCACTGGAGGCCCATCTGTCATCACAATTTTGTGTGTTGTGCCATTCATGATAGCGTACAGCTCGGCTGGTGAACTCGATCAGGGGTGTCGTGAACGGTAATCGGTAGCACACAAGAGTCACTAACCTGATGTGCCAGGGAAGCTGTCTGCGTTGGTGGTGACAAAGTTCCACGAAGTGCATCTCCGGTGTTGGATGGTGGGAGTGTTGACAGGCGTTGTACGAGGCATCGTACCTCGGTGAGGGCTTGCATAGCCAACAATATGGCACAGTTCAGTTCGGCGTTGTGAGCACAGAGACCGGCGACTGCAGGGTGTTAGAACTGGAGCTGGGCAGTGGAAGTTGTGAGGCTCTCCACCAATGAAGAGCACTCGATGGGAGCTGTGTCGGAGTCATCGGGCAGCTGACGGGGAAGGAGGGCCGGAGAGGTGACTGAACATGCAAAATGAGTGGACGAGGCATGGCGCGATAATGCAGCTGACTAAAGATCTGGAGACAATCCGAAGTGGAAAACGAAGTCAATGCCTAATACTGGATCTTCGACATCAGCCACATAGAAGGATCAAGTGAACTGTTTGTCAGGTATGAGTTCAATAGGTAACTTGGCCAAACCCTCGACACGAAGGGACAGTTTGGTTGGTGTCGTGTCCTTTACAGAAAATGTGGGAGGTATGACACTAATGTCTGCTCCGGTGTCGACGAGAAAATACCGGTGCGAACCTAAATCCAAGACATACAGATGTCCTCGTGAGATTGGGGATCTGATAGAATGCAATGTCTGTGGGTGCCCCTGCATGTACCCGCGGGCCGTGGCGCCTACTGCGGCCCACGTGTGGCGTTTGTGAACATGCAGGGCAGACGGCAGTTGCGAGCAGCGTCCCTGAAAGTGGTGTGAAACCAGCATATGCATGAGTCAGCTGTACTCGGCCCACCAGCCGAAGCGTAAGGTGGGGCGGGCAGGCCCTAGCCCAGTTGGGGTGGGGAGAGGCAGTTGCCGACCCGCTGGCAGATCCAGGTCTTGGTGGCTAGATGGCTGTTGTTCCGTGTGCTGTCCGCGATATGCACGCGCTTGGTCTCTACCGCCCGACGGTGGAATTTATAACCCCAAGATTACCAACCTCGGTGGTATTAGGCACTGTGCTGCGCCGAGGGAGATGACTGTGTCGAATAATGGTGTATGCCTGGTCTGCCAGCCGTAGTTTATCCTCGAGTGACGCTGCGGTATGTGGAAGCAAATGTAACTGTAGTTCTTGCGGCAGCTTCACCAACCACGATGTCCAGAGCGCTACGTTCGGAGAAGATCTCAATACTGACCTGTGCACACAAGCATCCGCACAGCTGTGAGGGTGTTCTGTCACCTAAAATCTCGTCGTAAATTATATTGTGAATTGTATCGGCCAGCAGACGAGAGAGGCGTTCAATGAGTAATGCACGAGCAAAGGCATATTTGTTGCTCTGAGGTGGGTTCAGCAATAAGTCACTGATTAGATCAGGTTGGTCATTCAGGTGGTTCACTAAACACACAAAACGAGTGCTGTCGTCCGCAATAGCGTGTATGTACAACATGTTGTCCACCAAGGTAAACCACGCCACTGGGTTGTCTGGTTGTAATGGCGGCAGCTTCGGAAAAGGCCCGGGGGCCAGTGCTTGCGGGGCTGTAGGAAAGCCACAAAACGTAGGGGGATTCTGCATGGTGTTCACTGGTGCGAACTGTGCCTTAGTGACGGGCGATGTCTTGTGTTGAACATCCGTTAGCTGTTTAGGCGAGATGTGGTATCCAGTCCTTGTTGTTGTTGTTGTGGTCTTCAGTCCTGAGACTGGGTTGATGCAGCTCTCCATGCTCCTCTATCCTGTGCAAGCTTCTTTATCTCCCAGTAGCTACTGCAACCTGTAGGCACGGAATCTGTATGGCCACACGAGCACAGCGCAGCAGGTGCGGGCTGATAAACTGCTGATGCAGCCGAAATCTCGAGCAGAGGCGCGAGATCGCGATTGAGCGCCGAGTGACAGGGCGGAACCATGGCAGGTGCGTCGCCCGAGGTGTGCGCGGGGTGGCAGGACGGATAGGCGTATAAATGGCTGTCGAGTGTAGAATGCCATAGAAGGTGTCCGCCATTATGTGTACAGTGCCCGGTGTGGTATGCCGGCAGAGGTTAGGGTTATCCGGTCAGGCGAGGCAAACATGGGAGATATGAACATTCCCGGTGTTTTAGTAGCACACGGGGTAAAGCGTTGTGCTTCACAGTCGAATGTCCATTCTGCGGTCGCGGCATCGTGCACTGCTGTAAAAATTGGAGGCTGCGACATTGTCTATTGGCGCGAAACCGGTGATACACAACGAGTGACTGCAACGTATTTTCGCGACTTGGGGTCACCAATGTGGGTTTTTTGGCTATAGTGGCGGACCACGCACCGAGAACTCCAACTTATTACGATAAGACACTTTTATTAAGGTTCCTATAATTACAGAAACACAAGAAAAACAATGCAGAATTTCACGTCACGTGTATCACTCAGTCAAGTAGCAGACGGAGCTGCCAAAGAATCTCGAGTCTCCAAAGACCGTTTACTCTGCGCTTCGCCAGTGAAGTTACTGGCGGTCGACTGTCGCCACCATGGAGGTAAGAATAGAGGGAGACGCCGTGACGTCACAGCTGCGAAGCTATGTGAAGCCGAGGGTAGCCATCTCAGTCCGACCAAAACATTGCTGCTGTAAGCTTGTGTGCATAGGCTTGTCGCTCGCTTTTGGAAGGATTTTGCGCTATTATGATGACTTGTGTGGTGTTCGGGTGTACGAATCGTTCTGATTGTGATGCAAAATCGAAGGGAATAACATTTCATGTGTCAGTTGTCTCGTTAAGCGTGATTTTACAACTTCATTGTGAATGAACGTGTGCAACATCGGTACTTGTACTATAGTGTGTTTTTCTCCTGTATGATTTTAGATTTCCTAAAAATGAAAGTCGGAAAGCTCTGTGGGAGAATGCCATGAGGAGGAAGAATTGGCGTGCGTCCAAACGGAGCACTATATGTTCTCTTCCGAGAAGAGGACATAGACCGAACTTCCCTTTCAACAGTAAGGCTCCGAGAAAATGCTGTACCATCAGTTTTCCCTACACACCCAAAACATTTGCAAAAAGTATGTTAATTCAAAGAATTAAAGTCTTAGTTTTCAAGTCCACGTTTCAGTATAATATGTACGTATCGTTGATAATCGAAGTGTTGAGTAACTCACTTTGTCTTCATCATGTACCAAATTAAAAGCTAACATTACATTAACTGGCGTAAAGTATAGGCCTAAACAGGACACTGTGTAGATTTGCCATTCTATGTACCGCATTTCAGTAAATATTGGTGGTAATGAACAGTGTTTCCCAGTAGTGTAACGTAACTGAAATGTCCCAGAACTTATTACAAACAAGATGTATTTATGGGGCTTTGGAGGGAGGGTATAGCTAACTTAGTTTTCAGTTTCTATTATTTAGCTCTAACTCCGAAAGTAATGGAATACACGTGTGAAGTAAATTATATCAGTTATGTGAATATTTAAGGCAGTAGTTTGTGAACATCTCACATTGTCTGGTCTACTATGTTGTACAACATTTTCATTGCACTGTCTTTGCTAGTTAATGGCAGTTATATTTTAGGAGTAATTGATACAGCTCTAGTTTTACTTACATATGTTTATTTTGGGAGGGTTCCTTTAGGTCATTTGAAAACATTAATTTCACTTTCCACCTGATTAGGTCCTTACACATAGCTTTTGCCTAGGAATGATTCCATGCTGTATATAGAATTTAAGAGGGGACGTGCTGGAACACTGAAGTGTTTCTGCAGCTACACGGTAAGGTGTAAAGAGATAATCTGTTTCTCCACATTGTCATGTAGAAACAAATTTATGAAACTCCTTTTTGATGAGCATCAGCCTCTGCACACAAGAGAATATTCGAGAAGAAAATTCAGGTTCGCTGTTTAGATTATGAGACTACTGAAGCTAACAAGTTTGTCTGGTATAATTATTTAGTGAAGTCACAGAAATTAACACTTGGTCTGTGTTAAGTATAACTCTGTATTTGGGTTAAGCACAGCAAATGAACATTTCTTTTGTTTGATGCACTATTCATTGACATTCTCCATTGAAAGATATCATTGATTAAAAAGCTTTGGCAGTACCTTCTTGTTAACTTTATCCACTACTGTGGAACATTGAATATGCACTAACCACTAATGCAAAATTAGATAAAACACACAATTTTATATCATTAACTGTTGGACCAGTTGTATTGAGAACTTGTTAACCGACAGCACCCATAGCGATACAGTGTGATAGTTAAACAAGACACCCCTGCAGAAATATTTTACATGTTCAAAGTTTATATTTTTTCAATGAGTGTGTATTACTTGTAGCTTCGCACATGGGAGGCATTTCAAGTTGTCTGCTGAACACAACAACGGTTTTTGTTAGAGTAATGAGTATTTTATGAACATGATAAATAGCTGCTGGAAAAATAGAATTTATATTTCTGGAAAGGACTAAGAATAAGAGTAATTAGTAGGCTGTAACATGCTGTTCATGACAAAGACTGTAACACCTTCAACCATCTGTTAAAAACAGTTCTTAATGTTTTCCATCCGTTTATTTCATTTAGGGAGACAAGAAGAGAAAGCCACCATTGCGGAAGGAGAGCTCTTCCTTTC
This sequence comes from Schistocerca americana, assembly GCF_021461395.2. NCBI lineage: Eukaryota > Metazoa > Arthropoda > Insecta > Orthoptera > Acrididae > Schistocerca > Schistocerca americana. The sequence goes on from NC_060130.1 coordinate 339,943,732, forward strand.
CATCTTCAGTTTTGGCTGCCGACAGCAGAGTGCAGGATGAAGAAGTTCCTGCTTTTGTTCCTGAGTACACTGCAGGACCACCAGAACGTAGTCAGACATCCTCTGAAAGTGAGGAACTGAAGACGAAGTGTGAACACCTCATAAGAAAAACTGATCCCTACAAAAAACAAATTAAAACTCTTCAGCAGTCTAAGCGACGACTTAAGAAGAAAGTGGCTAACACTTCGGAACGGTGGCAGTTACTAAGCCTGGAAAATAGTGCAGCGACAACTGACAATGATCACGATTACTTTGCTACTGGAATTTATCTCTCTGAAGTGGCAGTCCATATTGTAGTATATATAGCTGGATTTGTGGTGCGTCACTTAGAGAAAACCTAAAAATGTGAACCATGTTAATTCATGTTGAGAGGGGATGGTAGCCATGTCGCGTATTCTCTCGTTCATAGAAAGAGTGGGGGATGGTTGGTTTTACCATCGAATGATGTTGTTGACCTCTGTGTGTGTGCAGAAAAAGTGTTCAGGTGCTATACTACAGGTAATTCTAAAGTTCCTTTGAAAAATCAGTTTTCCAAATGTGTGTCTGAGGTGCTTAGTGAATTCATATTCAAGCCAGTGTTTAAGGAGTTAGCAGACCACATGAAAAATCAGCATCCCTTGGACAATCATATGATACTGCTGATTAAAGCAATTGCCACACGATACCTCCTGACGCGGCAAAAACATGCAGCCAAGAGAATAAGTGATGCATTGCATGAAAATAAAATCAGGGCAACCTATACAAAACTGGTACTCTTTAAAGGTCAGTAACTGATATTTGTACACAGAGGTCTGGTGTGTGAGGCATCTTGTATAAAGCACTCATTATATTGAGGCAAACTGGGAATGTAACCTTATTGTAATTAATAAATGATGCACATTCTTCCTTTTCCGTTATGTCTATGTTTTTATAACCAGCTACAAAATGTTTGTGATGTGTGTATCTTAAAACTATTAGTACTAGCATATTCAGGGTATCTATGAAAATTTGTTCCTGGTGTGTGGTAGAGTCAGACAATTATAATTTTATGTGTGTGTGTAATACCTTCCAAATATATCTTCCTCAAACCAAAATTTGGAACTACTTTATATGTAGAGTGTTTCCAAGTGATTGATATTCCACCATTCCAGTATGCAGTATTAGTTCTGCAATAGCTTGTGATCTGTGTGCTTCCAAATGGGACATACATTTCTTTTTGAAATATTTAGCCATTGTTTGGCAGAGTATCCTGTAGTATGTTCTAGCCAGTGTTGTTAATTAAGTTTCCACGAGTGACAACATGTTAATGAGAAACAGAATTGCCTCATTCTTGGCATATTGAAATACATTCCCATCATTGTGTGGTATGTTATGGTTTTTGCTTGTGTGTCATTACAAATTATATTTTTTGTGATCTAGTCCAACAGTGGTTTATCCTCAAAAAATGAGAGACAGTAGTGTTCGCAGGTGAGCATTACTGGTTTTTCACTACTTCATTGGGCACTAAATTTTCTAGCAGTCTCTCCCCTAATCCATTGAAATGAAAACCCATGTGTTGTACAGAAACTACAGCCCACGACAATTATATCTGTAGTAAGACATATTTTATAAATGATTGCACATTTTCTTATGTTTGTTTGCTTGACTACTTTCCTGGTTTATGCAAGACCACTGTGATAAATCATATGTATGTGGAATGGTAAATAGTATTACATTTGCATCGGTCAGGAGACTGAGACATTTGTTTCATTCTCAACAAGCAATGATGTGGACTTTGTTACAATTTCATATAATTTTTTTTTACATAGAACTGTGTTATTTTTAAATTCCACAATCTTGTGAAAAAGGCAGTTAACTGAAAAGTCACATTGTAATAATTTTTCTGTATACCTGTAACAAGCAGTTCAACAAAGTGGATAATAACAGATCAAGAAAAGCTTTTTTGCTGGAATAAAATTCTGAATATAGTACCTAATATTTATGCTTTATTTCATTCCCAGTTCCCATACTTTTTATGAATGAATAAGGAATATATAGCCTATATTTTTATTAGGACAATGATTTCAAAAGCAAATCCTAGTTTCAATGTTAGTAAAACTTTGTGATTGGCAAGCAATGAAGCTTCTGCTTATTGATTGAGACATTCCACACTTCTCAAACTATGATGTAAAGTTTTGCTCCATGATCTGTCTCAATCCCTTCATCATTTCATTTTGTACCACTGTAAATACCTGTCAGCTTGACAAGAAAGGCTTGCATTTAAAAGAATGAAAATTATAAAATAGGGAATGACATAAACAAAGCTCAATGTAGAATGGTTTATGCCTAAGCTACCTAAAAACACTGGGACATTGTTGCCCTGTTAAGAAATCTCTTCCATACCAAAATAAGAAATTGGAACCTACAGTAAGTAAGCAATAAGTAGAACTCCTTACTAATATTAAAACGAGTCCCATAGCAGATGAAAATTGGAACACTGTTATACTGCCTTTGCTAACAGACGTCATTTAAGTGCTGCTGCTGCAGCTGATTTGTTAGTTACTAAAAAAAGTGCCGTAGTCTCATATTAGAGCTGCTGCATATCCCTTAAGAGAAGAAATGTGGTATGTATTGAAGTGTGTATGAACTTTATGGCAAAGCGTTTTGTTTTCTTCCTCAGGGTCAATGTTATCCAAACTGAAAGTACCTGTTTTGTGTATAACAAACACCTAATCTATATTTCTTGGGATTCTCGTAGTTATATTCCACTTGACAACAGAATGAAGTTGTGCACAATGTGACAGGTTGTTGGCTAAACATTAACTCACATTGAGTTATTTTATCAGATTTATTTATCTGCTCCTTCATTGTTTACATAATTAACAACAAAGACAAATCACTTGGTTACCTCTTCAGATATAGGTGGTGGTCAGAACCGCAATCAGTCTGTTACACATTAGTAAATAGCTGCTACAATACATCATTCTGAACTCAAACAACTGAAAAGTTTTGGTTAGTGTGTCACGAAAATCGGAAAAGATGACGTCACTTTTCGTAAATCTGGCATTGCTTCGTCCAATCAGATGATCGTAAGAATAAGTAAAGAAAGAACCCTACTTTGTGATACACATTGATTACTGAATTAACAAAATTGTATCGTTTACATTGAAGACTAGCCATTCGTAATATTACATTAAAAACTATTTTTAATCAGAAGAAACGCGGAATTTTGCTTTTACGAGATTTTATTTTCAACAAAAACTTTGAAACAACCAATCTGATGACGTTACATGCGTATATGGTGCAATTAGCGACTTTAATACACGCAGCGCTATAGCACACTGGCAATGTTTTGGTCAGAGTGTCATGGCAGCGAGCCACGGCCCCATGGCTTCAAAACGTAGTACGGCTGGGATACGTAGCGCCATCTTCCCTTATTCTTACCTCCATGGTCGCCACACTCTCATGAAACTCTGACATTGCAGAATTTACAAAATACTGTTAGCTTATCAGGAACATGTAAACCACCGATTTCAAATTCTCTTATCCTTTTGTGAGCGGTTACTTTAGGCTTCGTCAATGTGATGTGTTTGTGATAGATTTTCATTACGCCATTGCTTTGAAACGGCATACTGTGGCTAATACACTGCAAAAGAAATAATCGAAATTCGCACAGTGGTCATTCGTACGCGCTCGCAAAAGTCGATAGTCGAAAGGCCACTAGTGACGTCACAACTGCAAAAAGTAGTACGACGATGGAACATGGATCATTTCAACGTTAAATACGTTTCTGACATCATTAGATTTACGAAACTTCTTACGAGGACACAGAAAAATATTGTTGAAAAACGCTGATTTTGCGTTACTTCTTTAACAAATGCCGAAATCGCGTTACTTCCTTAAAAACTGCCGAATTCGCATTACTTCCTTAAAAACTGCTGAATTCACGTTATTCGTCGTGTTACCGTTCAAATGAACTTTTCTTGTCCGTACTCATGGTAAAATTATCAGTTTTTTTTCTACAAATTTTCATATTTATGGTTAATATTGCTAATTATGAGGAGATGGATGAGCTGCTCACATTCCATTTCTCAAAGGAGACTTGCTCATTTATGTTAGCGAGTTAGGCTGACAATGCTTACAAAACCAAAGTGATCGTTATATGATACTCACACAACCTGCCAGTCTTCCCTGCTAATTTCATAACAAACATTTATGGTTGTTAATAGATTCCTTGATTACTCACAGATAGTGTTTCGTATTTAATATTCTGAAAAAGTACTTGGTCATAATGCTTGAATATTTCTCTACTTCAGTAAAAATCATTGACAATGCTCAATAAGTTTATTTAGTTTTGTATAGCACTGATGAAAGGCACTCTCCTCTCTTTTATTTGTGGATGTATTCAATTGATGGCTTGCCAAATGGTGTTTGGTGGATGCTAGATGCGGCCACTGGAGAGACTGCTTCTCCTATGGCCAATTTCATTATTTCTGCTTTTTGTTGTGGGAACCTATAAGCATGAAGTAGACTGACAAACCTGGCAAAGATTGTGTGCAGCTGAATGTCGTTATTCTATTACTACCATGTTATGACAGCATAGAAAAAGTAAGCTTCTTGTCTGATTAATATGATGTTCTAGGCTTACGTGACTCTTTGGTTAAGCTCTTTGAATCCTCACAATGGCTATGTTACTGTCCATTAGGGATAATTCACAATGTAATGAACCCAGTTTTGAGCTTTTTAGTGTGAACTGAATCTATCACCACCACCTTCTCTCATGAATGTTCCAAAGCCTCTTTTGGTCGACTTTGCACGAGTCTTAGATTTTACAGGGAGCTTGGTATATTAATATACTTCTTTGCTGTTCCAATTTATTTATCTTTTTGAAGCTAGTAAAAATGTCTTGCAACTGTGTTTCGAGTGAGAGAATATGAAAACTCTACAAAATTAGCCATTCTGAAACTTTTATGAGTAGTGTAAATGAAAGTAAGCAAAATCATAAATTTTAAGAGATGGAAAAATTTTTCACCCCAAATTGATATACGAGTACTATTTTTACTGTACACAGTGAGTAACACAGTCTATATTTCTATGTTCATAATTCGTCTACCATACGTCAATATCCTAGGTCACGTCACTGCACCAAAATAGGCAGACATGTTGTACACAATTAGTTGAATGCTGGTCACTGTATTTGTTGGGAGTCTGAATTAGGAATGGAATGCAATATTTGTTAACCTTTCGGTGTGATTCAGAACAGACATGTCAACATAGTTTTGAATGAAAACATCATAATAGATTGAAAAGTTAACAGCAGAAGGAATACTTCCACCATTCGCTAAAATCTAGGCCTCAGTAATGGAAATCCCAAATGGATTGTTGCAGCCCTTTTATGACTGCTGTCAGTGAATGGTAAGTAATTCACCTTCTCCCTATAAGAAGACTACTCAGAAGATTGTCTACATAAATGCAACATTAGTGGTTTACACTATGATTGCATGGTACCTTAATACCTTTCTTTTATTGATTTCCTTGTCTAACAATCACATGGTAGCTCTGTTGGAATTTGGTGCTGCTGCCAGGGTCTGAAAATCATAGACTTAAATTCTAATTATTATTGTGTTTGTCAGCAGCATACATAAAACAATTTCCAAAATGTGTACAAAACAGTGCAAGATGACTACAGAAGAATAATGTGCATAGAATATTAAAAATTCAGACAAACTGAGTTAGAATAGACTCACATTGTCGAAAACAGTTAGTAAACTGTCCTTCAGCAGGAAAGATAAGAAATTTTACACTTTTTTAACTTTTTTACACTTCTTTACACTTTATTTTGGACTATCAATAACCGTAACAAAAATGGATCGTGAGAGAAATTTAATTATAGTTTGGTGCACGAAGAAGATAAGAAGATCGGGGTTTAACATCCCATTGACAACGAGGTCATTAGCGATGAAGCACAAGCTTGTGCTATGAAGGGATGGAGAGGGAAATTGGCTGTGCCCTTCTCAGAGAAACCATGCTGGCATTTCCCTCAGGCAATTTAGGGGAATCATGAAAAACTTGAATCAGGATGACTGGACAAGGATTTGAACTATCATCCAAATGTGAGTCCAGTGTACCAACAACTGTGCCACCTTGCTTGGTAGGGTGCCATGAAATATATTCGATCAGCCTGGTTCAGAAGAAGTCAATACCCCTGATTCAACAAAATTGTTGAGTGGATTTGCAGTTCGGCAGAGTAAGTTGGATGCAAGCAATAACAAAGCCTACACCCAGTTGAATTCGAGATTTTTACAAATTTCAAAGCAGAAGCAGCGAACAGGTTTGATCTTTCAAAGTAGATAACAATGCTAAGTGAACACTTAGATGCAAAACTTCAAGAAAAAAGTGAGAAGCTAGAAGCACGATTAACACAAAGCAACAGTGGACACTTTTAGGCTTTTAAATGAACTTAGCAGGTGACAAATTCGATGAAATTGAAAGTAAAATTCTGGCAATACTCTACCAAAGACAAAAATCTTTCTTATACTAGTTTATAGGGGATCAATTCCAGAGTACCTACCATAGAAAATTAATTAATCATTTTAGAAACTGAGTTTGTTAAAGAAAGTATTAAATGGGATAAAAGTTTTATAAAATCAGTTCTATTATTAAACAGGAATGATAAGGTAAAAGGAGAACAGTGCAAGGTAAAAGGTACCTTAGAAAACAAAATGAGTAGCTTAATTATTGAAACAGAGAAAAATCTTAGTGAAATAGATGCACATTTAGGTGATGTCAAAAACAATGTAACTAAAGTTGTGATTGTGACAGGAAATGAGTTGCGTAATGTTAGCAGACATCTAGTACAATTTCCAGAGGGTACACTGCCTAAAAATCTGTGTGCTAACATTAGTGTTATATGGGCCAATATTCCGGAGAAATGTTTTCATAGTAATGTCTTACACGCTATAGTCTTATCTTCGACATTGTAAACGTAACTTTGTGACTGGTCTGAAAGACAGTTCAAAAATTAAATCTGTTTAGAAGTTTTTTGAAGTGGCAGATTTATCTTGGCAAACCAAAATTTTGATGAGATGGTAACTTTTGCTGAAACTGACATGGGGTTTTTAAATAAGTCTTTGTCAGAGTTTGAACAACCCAGAACCTAGAGTAAATTTTTGATAAATGGACCTAACTACAGAGGAAGAAATGAGAATGAAGGAATTTTGCAAAAACTGGTTAAAAAGGTTAGTACATTTAGACAGGCCATTTGACGAAATGACACACAATGGTAGATTCAAAAGGAAACTATACCAGAGACGATACAATGGGATTTAATTTACGGACCTTATGACCAAATGGAACAACTTTTAAAGTATGCGGACAAGCTCGATAGTGTTTTGGAGAGGGGTAATAGATCAAATACCAATCACAGATATCATCAGTATGCCGGATGGAATTCAGACTTTAATGGTGGGAAGCTAAGGGAGTAAAGAATATGAAAGTCTTAGGAATGAATATCATAATGGTGGAATTAATAGAGATTATAATGGGAATGGTACAGATAGGAACTATGGAAGGGATTTTGACAATAGAAACCAGGGACAGACTGCAAACACATGAAATTCCAGTTAGCAGAAGAAATACATCAGTCAGTTGAGAATCACTTCAATCAGGGTCTATAATTTTGAGCAAGTGGAGTAGATAAAAATTGGATCACTGAATTTAGTAGGAATGTTAAAAGGTTTTCAGGGCAGATTTGTTGAAACACAATGTGTTGGAGTCATTATGCAGCCAGAATGTACCTGGAACATGTACTGAGAACAAGGCGAGAGTGGTACAACTAATGTCAGTTTCACTGTGAATGCCATTTCAAGACAAACAGTCCTAGGCACACCCTTATACTAATCTATACCCATTAGATGCCCTAGATTTCTTGATACTGACACTTAATTCATATGTATATCTGTGTAATGGGGCAGGATGCAAATTAGGATTGCAAAGATCTTTATCTAGAGGGAAGGGGATGGGGGAGGGGAGTGCCACTCATAATGTAAGTGCTTTCTAAAAAGCATAACGCTGGAAGACATAAAAAGTGATTTCCTTCAATGGGTATAACTTTGAGATAGGGTAAGTGCAGTATAACTGATAAACACTATATATTTTAAACAATGCATTGTTGTAAATGGCGTGTGAAATACAAAAAATAATAACTTACTAATTGTAATTTCTTTTGGATCCCCAATCTTATTTCATTGAGGTAGCTGCCCAGCACTGCGTGAGCTTTGTTGAAGACAACTGCTGTAAAGTGTCCATGCTTCGAAGCTCTTGCTCTGTTACACCTGACTGGAAGCTGCACATAGGCAAGCTACAGCTGACCGGATGGCAAATTGCATGTCTATTGTCTGTTCTCAGTAACAGAATCTACATTTATTTATTCATTTATTTATTTTTGCTCTAACCAGATCCACTGGTCTTGGTATACTTTCTAGAGGAACGAACTTGAGACTCTATTTTGGTGCCATATTTAACACAAAATAACATGGAGTTCCAGTTTCGTTGTGTCTCTTATCATGCACATGCGTTTTCCTGGTGAGTAGTCCCCATTGTAGTTAAATATTGTAGAGGGTTTTCTGGGTCATCTTCATGTGACATACTGCCACTGTTGCACAGGGGCAGCTTGGTATGCACTGCCTTGGATGGAATGGGAAGAGGCCAAGGCAGCAATGTGGACGTGTTGGCTGGCACAGTTGGACGTTGTCACCCACCAGCTAGCCACAGTGCCGCTTGCTTCTCCCTACGACAGCAAAAACACATCTGTCCCACTCCGCAGCTCTGTTCCCCGGCTAATCCTTAGCTGTGGACCATTATCCTCCCAGCAGTTATTTACATATTTTCTCCTCTGCTTGCTTCTCCACTTCCCGAGAAGTGGAATGCAGTTTGGAGGTAACTAGGAGGTACCAGTATAACATAAAGTTTTAATTATGACATAAAAAACACAGTTTTTTTACATGTACATGTCTGCAGTCCTGGTACACAGACAGATACTGTTATAAATTCGCAAGAATTCTGTAACGAATAAGAAACCTATCCCCAGATACTAGAACTGGGTAGGTGCCCCCTCTCACCACCCTTGGCAGATACCTGTGTAAATGAGTTTCAGTAGCACACCATTTCACTGTGAAGAACAGCAATCACGAGAAAAGTGGAGGCCCTGGTCTTCGAAGACCAGCATGTGTCAATCAAAGCAATAGTGGGAGAGTTGAAAATCTGACAAAGATCAGTCTTAAATTTCTCACACGCCTTTTGATCACTACATAGTTCAACACCCGTTCGTCTCCATGACTGTTTACGACAGTTGCAAAACCACATCAATACAATAGGGCCTACAACAGCTATCTCAGAACAGTCCAGATGACTTCTTCAGCTAAATAATCACATGTACAAATGCTCTGCATATTACTATGACCCCAAAACAAAGAAGCAGAGGAAGCAGTGGAAACATGTGAATTCGCCATTCCCAAAATAACGTCAAGACTGAACAATGATGAAGAAAAATGATTCTGAATTTTTTTGGGAGGTGGGGGGGGGGGGGGCGAGAGGGGGCTTACATAGTGTGGTGCAAACTGATTACACTCAGAACGGACAATCGTCACTGGAGCATACTTTCAAAATGTCTTGACAAGGTTACTGGAGGCTGTTAGCACAAACAAGGGAAGCTGTCCATGGGGTTAATCTGTTCCACGTCAGTGTCATAGCTCATTCTAGGCACGACACAGTCACACATGCAGCTCCTTTGTGTCATCAAACTTTGTCTCACCTCCAATGTCCTCTTGACATGACACCCAGTGACGTCTTCCCCTTTCCTCAGATAAAGAAACTGCTGTGGGGCTAGCACTTCCAGAATGACAAGGAGGTGCTTTGCGAGGTACAACGTTGCTTGAACAGCCAAAAATCAGGCGTCAGACAAGGTCTTCTCTTTTCCAGGTATTATGGCTACCCCTTATGTTTTTCTATAAGAAATGTAGCATCGTATCTTGTAATACTGTTTTAAATTCATACAAGACATTGATTTACCTTTTCACAATAACCTGAGCTACGCTAGTGAATAAGTGTCAAGGGTAATCGAGATAGAAAAAAACGAAAAGGACTGCACCAGAATGTACCAGTAAATATTTTAACTATCTTTGTAAGCACAGTGTTGCTGCTTGATGAAGTTTTTGGAGACAGTGTTACAAAGACACCATCTGCACATCTCTTTGCATGGTAGAATCTTCAGACGGATTTTATTTTGCTGAATGACAGGATATGTTCGTTGTGAGACACTACAAGGTTGATTCAACGTCACAACTGGTGACTCTTTTAACTGTGTAATGTTATCTAATGATATCTGTTTACCTCGATGTCTACTGACGAGAGAAGAATTCTACAACATGATCTGAAAAGCCCTTTCCTTCCTTCAGTCATTGTACTTTCTATATGTTACACGTACATTGCTGCGTGTGTCGGGTACGTATCAGTTACTCTGAGCCTCAAGCACACATTTGTAATGCATTTCTTAATTTCGCCGTGATTACAGGTAGTACCGGTACCATGGAGTTCTTTCTCTTGCTCGACCTTGTTATGGCCTATGAGGAACACTTCCTGTCGGTCGAAAATGTCACTCAAGGTTTAAAATGGAATTTTGAGGGATATTCAACATTACTGAGACCGTAATCTTTTGTAAGTAGGCTGTTTAGGTTTTTTTATTGGTAACGCCACCTCTGTATAAAAATCACTGGCTGTGCTGTGTGCAGTCTGTGTCTAGTTTGCATTGTTGTCTGCCATTGTAGTGTTGGGCAGTGGCAGCAGGATGTGAACAGCGCATAGCGTTGCGCAGTTGGAGGTGAGCCGCCAGCAGTGGTGGATGTGGGGAGAGAGATGGCGGAGTTTTGTAATTTGTGATGAACTGCTATATATATTATGACTTTTGATGATATTAAGGTAAACATATTGTTTGTTCTCTATTAATATCTTTCATTTGCTAACTGTCCCTATCAGTAGTTAGTGCCTTCCATAGTTTTATCTTTTATTTAGCTGGCAGTAGTGGCGCTCGCTGTATTGCAGTAGTTCGAGTAACCAAGATTTTTGTGAGGTAAGCGGTTTGTGAAATGCATAGGTTAATGTTAGTCAGGGCCATTCTTTTGTAGGGATTTCTGAAAGTCAGAATGCGTTGCGCTAAAAATATTGTGTGTCAGGTTAAGCACAGTCCTGTACAATTGTTCAAAGGGAACGTTTCATATGTCGACCCTTAGCCGAGGATACCTCACTGGAATCTTCTGATTTTTTCTTGTAGTTCGTGTAATTAGTGTAGCTTTTGTTTATTGCTAGTGCGTAAATATAGAGAGAATTTCCTTTGTAGTTGTAGTTTTTCATTGTCGTACACAGTTGTGGGATGCATGTAGATTTGCACCAAGTATTTCGCAGCTGCGCTTGCAATTATCTAGATATTATTTTCAGTGTTATGTTAATGTGTTCCCCTATTTTTCCTCTTCAAATTGTGTTTTTCTGTGTCGTCGTGTGAAATATTGTGACAATAATGGCGTGTGAAAAACGTAATACTAGGCTCCAAAGTAAACTGAGGAAAGACAGTGAAGACGAAAGTAGTGTGTTAGCGCCACCGTGTAATGAATTAACTAATGTTCAACATAGTAATTTGGTAATTGTGCATAAGGAAATGGAGCGGGCGGCAAACAATGGCGTAGGCAGTGAAACAATTAGTGAACAGGGAAGCATTATTGATCGATCGGTCGGCAACAGCTCGCCTCAGAAATCCGAAATGACAGGACACAATCTTGCAAATACTGTAGATTCAGGTTTTGCATCCTCACCGTTTTCTCAAATAAGTCAAGACACATTTTCTGCTTGTCAAAATGTGAATATTGCTGGTTCAAATGCATTGCCGAATAGCACTGAGGAACATGTTTCAGACACCAGTGCATTGTTATTACAATTAATGCAACAAATGGGACAAAAGCTTCAAAAGTTAGACACAATGGAACAAAATCAGAGACAAACACAGCAAAAGCTTCAAAAGTTAGACACAATGGAACAAAATCTTCAAGAGTTAGACACCACACTTGAACAAACACGTGAAGATTTAACTACTGAGTTACATAAAATCGAATCGAAATGTCAAAAAGTCTGTAACGACGTAAAAACAAAAATTTATGAGCATTTTCAACCTATTTTTTCGCGGCATGAAAATGCATTACAGAATCACGAAGCAGCCATAAAAGAACTGCAAATTATTGTTCATGAAAATCATGAGACCTTGCAAGCTAAAATTGACTCAGTTGCATCTACCGATTCGGTTACGCAACTTGCAAAAACTCAGGAAAACTTAAAGGACACAGTAGAAAGACACATGGAGGAAATTAGTACATTATCAGAGAAAGTAGTTGAACTTTCGGATCAGTTCACTAACTTATCTACAAAGGTAGATGATGATCTGAATGACACAAGACCTGTAGCCTTCACTGACACAGAAGAGTATGAACAAATTAGAAAATTTAAGCAAAATCAAAATCAAATCAATACACAGTACAAAAGAGAAATCCGGGAAGTACAAGATCAGTTGACGCAGGTAATACAAGAATTACATATTTCAGAGGACACTCGCGCTCCAACACGGGAAGAGGGACTTAGAAATACGGAAAAACCGCAAAATAATAACACAGGGCATTTCGGAAATTATGAAAGAAATTGGCAATGTGCACCGAATTTTGAGATGGAACCGCCGACACGAGGTAACAATGACCGATATGCGACTCGCCGACACGATGATTTTGACTATAAGCTGTTCATTACTACACGTAAATTCAAAACATTTAAGAATTCTGGCAATGACATTCATCCACAAGCATGGCTCCATCAATTCTCTCATTGTTTTCCTCCCAACTGGTCATTGGAGCACAGGTTAGAATTTATGTGTGGCTACTTAGAGAATGAACCAGCTGTAAGAATGCGATCGGTCATTCACGATTGCCACAGTGAAGGAGAATTTTACCATGCCTTCCTCTCAGCATATTGGTCTCAAGCCACACAAGACCGAGTAAAACATGGCATCATAATGAAGAAACATTTCGAACAATCTGAATTTTCCAGTCTTGTGAAATATTTTGAAGACATGTTGCACAAGAATCAGTATCTTTCAAACCCATACAGCCCCTCAGAACTCACCCGCATTTGCTTAATCAAATTACCTGAACATTAACGGCATATTATTTTGGCAGGACGTTGCAAAGACGACATTGAAGCTTTTCAGGGACTCTTACAAGAACTGGAAATTGACACTGACATTCGCGGAACGCGAAAACAGGAGCACAACAATTACAGGTCACATCCGTCACAATTCCGCGATGACAGAAATAATAACTGGACACGACAAGGCTATTCTCACAACACATATCGTGACCAAAACAGAAACCACCCGTATGACAACCGTTGGCAGAGTAGTAATAATTACAGAGAAAGATCACCTCTGCGCGGTAGTGACTATCACAGAGACAATCAGAGAAACAGACAATTTGGGAACCAAAATAATTATTATCAAGGGAGACAGAATAACTTTAGACGCAACGGTCCAGCGCGCAGTTACGATTCAGAGAGAAATTCTCCACCACGTGACCGACAAGAAAGAAACTATGGCATCTACCGACATGACGACAGACGACATGATCGTAACGACAGACCTGAATTGCATCAGAACTGGCGGGATTCTAACAGAGCAGGGCCCTTTCGACAATGTGAATTTGTAGAAGTTCGGTCTCCTAATCCCAATAACGGTGGGCGCCAACAAAGAAACAGACAATGACTCGCACCGCAGGCAGCCACCTGCGCCAGCTGGCTCAGGACAAAATAGCATACACGCTAACCTTGAGAAGAATTTTAGCATTCCTTACCGACGTATACAACATGATAATTGCATTCAAATCAAACTCTGAGTACTAGGATGAGTAAAGGTTTACACCACATTTCACATGTAAAACCATTTATTGAGAGATAATCTGCTTTTTAACTTAGTCTTCGGTATAAAACTTTTCACTTCACATTTCTAGTATGCTTTGTCAGACTTAAGAAACTGTTAACATGCAACAATGTTTGAAGCTAAATATCCAGTCTAGAACCTAGGGAACATTTTTAAACAGAAATTACGAATGCATTGTTATAGTGAACAGACGACACAATGTTGTTATTTGTACCTTCTTGCTTGTTAGTTGCATGATTACATAACGACTATAAGGCTCACATACTTAGAACATTTACCAGTACTGCTAATGAGATTTTAATGCAACATTTTGGTTTACTTGAAATTTGGTGTATCATGAGGTAAGTACATTGGCTTCTGCAGAACTTAGCTTTCGGAGGACAATAACTACGACACTTCCACAGAGATTATCTTACAGCAAGACGCACATTTAGCGCTACATCATTTATTTTTAAAGATATTTGAAGTACAATGATACAAAGGTTTTCCGTAAAACATTTCATTCCATTGTTGTAATCTGTAACAACTGAGGGTATAATTACATTAATCCTCAGGGGGGTACACGCTTACTTTGTGTATCATGTGTTTGGCAAGCACAAGGAGCCCTAGCAAATATGGTATATGCTTACACAACTTTACACATTGGTACCATATTTCTCTAACACATAATTACACAGCTATCTGATCATTTAACTGAGAGAGACAAACCTCTTTACTACGGCAGTGACAGATGTTTACGTAATTAGACTGTTGAATAACTTCACACTTACGAAATTGTATTTTGTCTGTACTTTGTGAACTGTTCATATTTTTTTGGAACCATTGTGATACTATGAGAGCTTTGAATTATGTATTTGGTATGTGATCATGATTTTTAAAGTACGTTTGAGGTAGATGACACTATTGAAGTGGCAGAGATTTATTTTAGGTTTTGAAATTATTGGAGGAAGCTACGATGATTTCAAGATTTGACTGAGGTGTTATGATGTTATTATTACGACGACAATGTGTATTATGCTATTGAGGTATGTTTATGATCAATAAGATGATGCTACCGTATATGAGTTATTTGATTATGTTACGTATCTGTTATGATGAAATATTGAAGAAGTGTCGACGAATAAGGTAAGGAATAATGAGTAGTGGTTAGGGACTCTGGTTTGTGAAAAAGGATGTTGGAAACCAAGAATCCTATTTTAAGAGTTATGAAATGTGTGTATATGCGTGAATGTATCACAATGCTGGCGAAAATTTTTTGGGCACTGTTATATTTACAGGATTTTGTTTCTACACATTTGTAACGCAAATTTTCGACCTGTGAATTTTTTTATGTGAGACTGTCACTGTAGCGGAAACTGCTGTCGTAAATATTTCAGTAAGAAAGGTAAGTGACCTTGACATAATGCGTTTTGGGCGCCCAGCTGAGAGGTTGTCACCTGACAAAAGAAAGCCATTAGGTGGAGAAAAAAAAAAAAGGGAGGCCATTATCCTCGCTATTGACATTCCTTTGTAGAAAGCATCGCAAATACGACACGCTCGAACTTGAAAACATATGATTACACTGTGGAGTTCTTAATTTATGATATTTACTGAAATGAAATGATGAGAAACATTTTATGTCTATTGTCTTGCTAGTTGAAAGATTGTTTACTGCATTATGAAATGCCATATGGCTAGTGAAGGACGTTTGACGCCTTGCTTTGCCCATTTTGTTTAATATCTAGTTTCTAGCGGCACTGCTGCATTGGTTAAAATAAAATTTTATAGATGTACTAATATAAATATTTTCTGTCTACAGATCGAGTAAATAATAATTTTTTTCAAAAAAATGAGGGAGCACAAAAAGACATTTACCTTCACAGGAACTGCATTCATAATTTTCTTTTCAAGTACTTGGTAATTTCTTTTCTAGAATAAATTGTGATGCATCACTCTAGTGTTAAGATGTGACATAGGTATTAGACATGGCCATTTTTAGTGTACTATTTTTTTCTGCTTGGGCTATGTCATATTTAGATATATGTTTTTTTTATTTGCTGCTGCTGTTTGCCAGGCATAATGTTACTGAATTTGACTTTGTATTACGCTGTTAAGCCAGTTTACTACGCATTTATTTTTCTTGTTTGCTGCACAGTGCCTTATATTAGTGGTAATATTGCAATTGCTTTGCCAGTTTGAATTTTTTGTCATTGATGTTTGTGTTAATTGTTCTGTGCTACTGCATTGCCTCGTCCCTTAGTTTAGCATCTGAGCTCAGTAGATTTAAGTTAGCTTAAGTGGGGGTAGACTACATAAGAAACTGACTATGGACACTAGGAAAAAAATGCATTGAGAAGTTATGTGAAAAAGATTTGGGCCAAAATGAGTATTGTACACTGACAAATAATTATTTTGAAAGAAATATGAATACAATACAGAAAGCAGGTATAGATAGCACTTTTTGCAATAATGAAGAACGAAGGGAGATCTCCAAGAAGTAAAGAAAGTTTTGTTTGCAAAATACTGCAGTAAAACAAACCCTAACCTTTGCTTATGTATTATTATGTTATGTGTTTGTGTACCCTTGTGTATTTGTTTTCTTCCTGTCTCTGTGTACTGTTTCATAGAATTTTTTTTCTCTTCTAATACTAAGCTACATTCACTATGATGAGGAATACTGTTATCCTCAAATATAACTGGCATTAATAATATCTTATTTACTTTATAAAGATGTTAGACATTATTGATTCTGTTTTGTTTTCATGCTCATGTGTGAAGTTGGTGTTTCAAAAGTTATTCTGATCTTTATGTATGTACTTATGTCATTATTTTTGTAACACTGATGTATATGTTTATTTCTATTCTTTTGTAAAGCCTGTTTTTTACAAATGTTACCTGTATTGTTATGTTCTTTAATGATGTATTTTGTACCTTTGTTATTGTATTCTCATGTTATAATATTGTAATTGCGACCAGTTCATCAAATTAAGTAACTTGTAACTTACATTTCACTGCACACGTTTCTGTTGGTCATAGTATATGGACAATATGTGAGAAGTAGGGACTGATAGTGTTTGCACGTGTGTTAATGATTCAGCAAGGGACTGGATAACAGCATTGCTGGTTCTAAGCACAATTACAGAAACTTTGTGAGTGCACAAGTGGTGGTTTATGGACTTGCTATATTGTCCGCAAGACTCTTCGATGGTGATTGTGCACCTGCACATTTGCAACAG
The DNA here is from genome assembly GCF_021461395.2 of Schistocerca americana. NCBI lineage: Eukaryota > Metazoa > Arthropoda > Insecta > Orthoptera > Acrididae > Schistocerca > Schistocerca americana. The sequence goes on from NC_060130.1 coordinate 339,960,964, forward strand.
ATGGCTGCTGGCCGTCTCTACAAGGACTACAGTGGGTCTGCATCTTTGATGGCCCACCAATTTCTACAAGGACTGCAGTGGGTCTGCACCTTTGATGACCCACCAATACCATTATTTCTACAAGGACTGCAGTGGGTCTGCACTTCTGGTGGCCCACCAGTACCGTAATCTCTACCAGGACTATAGTGGGTCTGCTCTGTGATGACCTACCAATACTCTTCAAAACTTCGATTGACTCTGCTGTGGGTTTGCTCTGTTGTGGCCCATTACCTGTCTGCATGTCAAGAGTCAGCACTGTCTTTCCTTTGGAAGGACAACACTACTTCTTCAAGACTGCATGGAAATCCACATTTCTGTGTGCATTCTCTTTTACTGTTCAGACTTTGAAAAAAAAGAAAAACACTGTAATTTTACTATGATGAATCCGGACTGTCTTTATAGACTGTGAGAAAATTTTAGCTTTTGACCAACATTGTATCAATAAGTGTGTGCATGTGATATCTTTGTTATTGTAATTATGAAAAATTTTATCAAATCATTATTGGCCACTGCCGAAAACAATTTGTAAAATTTTTTGTGGGGAGCATGGGGGCTATGTAAGTAGGCTGTTTAGGTTTTTTTATTGGTAACGCCACCTCTGTATAAAAATCACTGGCTGTGCTGTGTGCAGTCTGTGTCTAGTTTGCATTGTTGTCTGCCATTGTAGTGTTGGGCAGCGGCAGTAGGATGTGAACAGCACATAGCGTTGCGCAGTTGGAGATGAGCCGCCAGCAGTGGTGGATGTGGGGAGAGAGATGGCGGAGTTTTGTAATTTGTGATGAACTGCTATATATATTATGACTTTTGATGATATTAAGGTAAATACATTGTTTGTTCTCTATTAATATCTTTCATTTGCTAACTGTCCCTATCAGTAGTTAGTGCCTTCCATAGTTTGAATCTTTTATTTAGCTGGCAGTAGTGGCGCTCGCTGTATTGCAGTAGTTCGAGTAACCAAGATTTTTGTGAGGTAAGCGGTTTGTGAAATGCATAGGTTAATGTTAGTCAGGGCCATTCTTTTGTAGGGATTTCTGAAAGTCAGAATGCGTTGCGCTAAAAATATTGTGTGTCAGGTTAAGCACAGTCCTGTACAATTGTTCAAAGGGAACGTTTCACTTTTTTATTTTTATTTTATTTATTTTTTGATCTACGTCGAAGCGCCTAAGTGATCGCCCCTACTAAACAGAGTCCAAATGACGCGTCTGTAATGGATTACTTGTGAAATTCACCTAGAGGCTACATTGCTCATAATTGAGGTAGTAATACGTCCAATACATTTTTGAGTCTCTCTTCTTTGCGTTATGTTCGAATTGCGTATTTACCCCTTTCCTGTACAGATCCCATACTTCAGATATGGGGTGAAACTGCAGTTATTGTTCACCTTACCGTGAAATATTTTCATTTTCTATGATACTTGTCTTTCCGTTTTCATTTTTTCCCATTACGATAGGAATTTTTTGACACTAATAGTGGAAAACACAAATTCCTATAGGATTTGAAGCATAAAGTACAGCACATTTCGGTGTAGGTGCTCGAATACGCACTTAACTATACTGCCTAATAGCAAAATTCTATGGTGCAATAAACTTGTGTAAATTTGTATTGAAAATTTTTGGACACTATCAGCAGAAAACACGTATTTGTATCGATGCTGGTGACTTAGAGCATAAAATATACGCATTTCGGTGTAGGTGCTCGAATACCCACTGAACTACCGTATGCTGCCAAACAGCCGAATTATATAGTGCCACTAATATATGCAAATTTGTATTTTCAATCAATAATACGTAAAAACTCGTGAAGTAAGTGCAATGGCAGTTGTTTATAAGCAGCCAACATAAGTTGAAATGTATCTAGAAAATGCATGAACAGCCAAATCACGTATTACAGGCATACTGCGGATGCTACTAAACCAAAGTAGGGCGAAATGGTAAAGGTAATCACTTAAAAGTTAATTATTTACTCACATGCGCGGTTGTCCATTTTGTTCCAGAGATTATGTAAACGACATCACCCACACGAACTGACTCGTAACGTATTTATTCATTGAGTAATGGAAGGAGCAGTGATAAAAGAAATGGATGTATGTACTTACCTAAGAAGCAGAGTAAGTCATACATGACAGATGCTTAGATTCTGTATTAAAATTCTTTTCAAAAGAGGCGAAAAGAGTACCGTACTATATATTATTCGCGCAAACGAAGTTGTCACTCGACGCGGTGGCTGATGGGTGTGATTGTAAAAGAGAAATACCTTTACGGTCTCTCCCATCAGCCACCACACCGAATGTCAACTTCCTTTTGGCATAAAATACAAAGCCAAGATTCTAGTTTGCACACGCAACGGACTGATTGGCTATGTTCTATGCTAATTAACTGGGGAACGGTGCAACGTATCGAATTTTTTTCTTTATAATTATTTCTCAGCACAACATGGCAGTTGTTAATAAGCAGCCAACAGAGGTTGAAATGTATCTATAAAATACATGAACAGCCAATCACGTATTACAGGCACACTGCGGATGCTACTAAACCAAAGTAGGGCGAAATGCTAAAGGTAATCACTTAGAAATTAATTATTTAGCTGCTCACATGCACGGTTGTCAGGTTGTTCCAGAGATTATGTAAACGACATCACCACACGAACTGACTCATAACGTATTTATTCATTGAGTAATGGAAGGAGCAATGATAAAAGAAATGGATGTATGTACTTACCTAAGAAGCAGAGTAAGTCATATATGACAGATGCTTAGATTCTGTATTAAAATTATTTTCAAAAGAGGAAAAAAGTGTACCGTACTATATATTATTCGCGCAAACGAAGTTATCACTCGACGCGGTGGCTGATGGGAGTGATTGTAAAAGAGAAATGCCTTTAAGGTCTCTCCCAACAGCCACCACACCGAGTGTCAACTTCGTTTGGGCGTATAATACAGAGCCAAGATTGTAATTTGCACACGCAACGGACTGATTGGCTATCTTCAATGTTAATTAACTGGGAAACGCCGAAACGTATCGATTTTTTTTCTTAGTAATTATTTATCAGCACAACATACCCTGCAACACCCTGACAAGCTTTCCAGACTGTTACTGACCACTCTGTATAAATTGTTGTATGTATTAATGTTCTACACCTCCTCCTAAACCACTGGACTGATTTCAACCAAACTTGGTACACGTATCACTTACCATTTGGAAAGAATCACTGTGAGGATAAGAACCAGCTACCCATATAACAGATTGAGATGGGGGTGAAAAGTAGTATAGTCCATGACTAACAAATACTCATACTTTACTGATCCAGTATCTGACAATAAGACCACTTTGTGACCTGCGACAAACTTTACACATAATTTCAAACCTTTTTGAATCTGTTTCCGCTGACAACACCCACAAAACGACGAAAGGGAAAATTTTATCACATTCTACAGAATGGTAGGAGTCGGTGCACTCAGAGAGGGTGAAGGGGGTGGGGGAATTGGAAAGAGAGAGGGGATGAAGAGGATGATGAGAGAGGAGGGAAAGGAAGAGATGGACATAGAGGCGAATGTGAGAGATGGACTAATACAAGATTGGAATAATTATATACGCAGCCAGCACTTGGTACTCAGCTCAAACCAATGAAACTTATTGCATCAGTCCAGGTATGAATGCCCAGGGAGAGCAAAAACTTAATAAGAACACATGCAATATTCTGAAAAGCAACAAAATTGCTAAAAGGTTACATGGGAAGAAAGAAATGCACAGTAATGTATCATTTGCCTTCCGTTTCTTAAGTATGTTAATAAAACTTTAAAAGGTAAGACGGCCGTTTTTTTAAGCTTGTTGATTTAGTTACTTAATATATCCATCATGTAACTTCATTCATCTGTTTATATTTACTGTGTTTCGAAACTATTGCATATTCGATGCATTACTTAAACAGTAGTATTTCTACAGACAACGAATTGAGAACATTGACAAGGCATTCTGCACACACATAAAAGGCACCTGTTTTTCGGGTTTTGTTTCTCATTACAAACGAAAGTGCACGAAACTAAAAGAAAACAGGTTCCAAAGACGTCCTCTGCCGTGGAATGGAGGTACTGTGTGGCGCAACAAGCTAACTCGCAATCGGCCATTTGACGAGAGTGGTGGTGCGTGTCGATAATAACATAACAGTGGCAGCGCTCGACTGAGTGTTTTCGAAATGTACTTTTTACAGATGATATAGTCGTATATAATGAAGGACTAGCCGAAACAATTTGCATAAATGGCTCAAATCGCTCTGAGCACTATGGGACTCAACATCTGTGGTCATCAGTCCCCTAGAACTTAGAACTACTTAAACGTAACTAACCTAAGGACATCACACGCATCCATACCCGAGGCAGGATTGGAACCTGCGACCGTAGCGGTCACGCAGTTCCAGACTGATGGGCCTAGAACTGCACGGCCACACCGGCCAGCTTGCATAAATGTCTAGACAGTTCCTGATAAGATTTCAAAATGGTGCAGAGTCTGGCAATTAGTTTTAAATAATCGTAAATGTAAAACTGTGCCCTTCAAAACATGCAAAAACGTAGTATCCGTTGACTAAAATATCAATGAGTTACAACTGGAAATAGTCAACTCATTCAAGTACCTGACTGTTACAATATATGGAGATAGTTTCAGCCTTAGTTGTACCTGAAAGCTGACTTCAGTTCAGTAATAGGATAATGCAATTTTGTCACATAAGGAGGTAGTTAGAGCAGTGGCAGATGCAGAAAAACCTCAAGGAGGGGGCGCTAAAGATACCTTTAGGCTACTTTCACTGCAATAAAAAATAATCAAGTCACATGCAAACTTTAAGAAAGCTTTTTTTTTAACTGATTATACGCATATACAAGACAATGGCATCTTATGATATAAAATAGTTACAATTGTGGTTCTCTTCCTTAAATGATGAATTCTATGCTCCTATTCTTCCTCGTAAATTGGATAACTACATCATCAATAGGACAATCAATGTCAGGTTGAGTGTTCAACAGAGCTAAGCCATTAAGTCGATTCTCCCTCGTCGTCGACCTCAGCCATGTCTTTGTATGCCACACTGTTGAAAAACTTCTTTCTACTGTAGCAACAGATGCAGCTAGACAAGCAAATATTTTGTACAGCACGTACAAAATAGGATAGTCAGATCAAGGACAAACAGACGACACTTGCATAACAGAATCAGTGTATGTTAGCTATCTATGTGCCAGGGAGACACGTATAAAATATGATGACATGGATGCGCGTGCTACATAGGAAAGTACAACTACTCGATTCAGTCGAGTCGACTGACGAAAGAAATGAATGAATAGCATGTGGGCTGACTGGCATGGGTGGAAATGTGGATGCCTCCGCAAGGGGTGGGGGGGGGGAAGAGGGGGGGCCACGTGCCCTGCACGCCCCCATATACATCCACCACTGGGTTAGAGATCATGGCTCCTATATTACACAAATTGTTGGTGATGTACAGTAGCCACCCTAAAATGCTGGTTACTATACACCATCAAAAATGTATTCATAGTATTCTTGGAAAATGCATTCAATCTACAAAGGAGACTGCTTATAGAATACTCGAATGATCCATCCTACGATATTACTCAAGTGACAGGGATCCACATCAGGCATTATATCAAACGTGCAAAAAGAAAGGCAGCATGAATAGTCAAAAGTTTGTTCGATTCATGGGTTAGTGTCAAGCAGGATTACCAGATCTGGTAGTACTTGAAGGTCCTGCGAAAGCCTACATACAAAGTTTCAAGAGAAATACATGAATTTACATGATTTTAGCGCTAACTACTAACACTGGGTCTATGTTTTGGTATCAGTGGGCTAAACAAACTTTATAAATGTACATTCTGACATTTGCACAGACTGACTCACACAAGTGTCTACACATTATTTATATTTTGTTTTCCAAGTACTGACTGACTCAGTCTTTGTGTACAACACTTGTTTCTAGGAATGCATAATATCATAAATTACATTTTATTGAACCATAGGCTGATAGCATTTCTGAAATAAATAACACAAAATACAGGACAAATTAATAACACAAAATCGCAATGTACTGTGAGGTAAAGGTGCTTAACTAATTTGGTATAACTAGAAAATGGCTATAACGATACCAGAATTGCCAGTTGTCATTTATTATATAAAAGAGTTGGTTAGTTTCATTACATGTCGAGACACAACAATTAAATTTTATGGGTGGCACAAATAACTTACTGTATACAAGAGATGTGGGTATCCGCTACCTACCAGGAAATCTGAGCATGTTAAAGCACTGCTTCGAGGATGAATGGTGCACTGGTCCTGGATAGAGCCGGTCAGGATGTTTAACAATGAGTGTCAGTGTGCTGGCCAGTCTGGAAGTGATTTTTAGGCAATTTTCCACATCCCAGTAGGTAAGTCCTACCTCAGTTATATGAGTCATAAATATTTGGAAAACTTTCATTCATTTTCATGTGAATAGCACTAGACACAGACAGTTAAGATACAGATATTCCATCTCAGTGGATGGCAAAAGAAAGAGTATCCAGGAATGCCCTAAAATAAACCTGCCCAATCTGTTAATAACCATGCCAATACTGTGCAAATGCAGGACAAAGGCACAAGGAAAAAGTCAAATCTTTGATTATCCATTCATTTCTAGAAGTTAATGTGAATTTTGTAAAGAATAAAAATTCTGTACTCCAGATTACATATATTTATTGAATGTATTTATACAAAATGATTAATAAAGTATCAGAATCAGATCCTTACCAGTTTGGCTGTTTTCTATGATTTTCTACATTTCTCTTTTTTATTCTGAACATAGTTTAACAGTTTTAGTGACCCAAAGTTTCTTTGATTTATTTACTTTTACAGGAAAATGATTTTAAAAATGGTTAAAAACTTAATAAGATGAACATTGAATTTGGAGCTGGTATTAGGCTCTTTGTAAGCTTCACTCCAGTCAATATGTTCTTATGTTTTTCCTTAAAATCTTCATTGGTTTGTCATTGGTCATCTTTACTGTCTCCATTGAGTTTTTCTGGACTTAACATGTAGCTAAGTTATGTAATGTATCTATCACAGGGAAGATTTGTGTTTCTTTAACTTCAGCTCATTGTCTGAATACATTATCTGTCAGTGTACTATTATCATGAGCCATGCAAATAGGTAAACTTAGATGTGACAGTAAACTGTCTAAGTTTAATAACATCAAACCTGTAAGATTCCTTTAATAGATTTGCATTAAACTCGCAAAAAATCAATAATTCCATCTTTCAGTCTGACAGACAGCACCCTAGGATATCTAAATTTTTTATGAAACTGCACAAATTACCCTGTGGTCACCTGTATACTGTAACAATAATATTGTTATTATATTGTTCAGTACTAACTGACAACCACTTGCTGCTATATCACTGTCTACAGAAAGTTCAATTATTTCTGTGCTTTTGAATTTTCAAGCATTTTTGCGAAACTCCTCCTTTCTCCATAGACAATCGACATGAATAGGCAGCTAACATGTAGCCACCTACTACAAATATCTCTATCCCAGTGGTTACATTGTGTTCAGAGAGACAAATGATATCAGTTTCTTACCAAACGCAAAGATCTTTGAAACAAACTAACAACTCATTTACTTTATTTCTTACCTCCCTAATATTCACACGAATCACACTAATTTCCTGTTTCACTCTACTCTTAGGTAATTAAGCGAAAGTGCGCACATTTTTATTTTCTTGAATGCAGTCTGATTTTTTAATTTAACTGAAGTACATTTGTCTCACCTGACCCCAATGGCCCCAGAGAATTCACTCTGCATGTTTGTGAATTCACTTGCTAAACTCCCTAAGGCACACATTTATTTTCTGTTACTTGGCTATGACTAGCATTTGGTTGCACAAACCTTGTGACTATATACCCTGAACGTAATTTTATTTGTAGCTGCTGAACTGCATCTCTCATAGTAATATAGGGTGATATTAAATTCAATTTGCTTTCACAAGAGAGTACACTTCAACATTGGTTCCTTACTTAGCTTGTGTTTATCATGAACATCTTATCTATCACAAAGTCTCAGGCAATGGAAAAATGTAAAGGTGATTACATACATGAGCAGGACATAATTATAAACCAACTATATTAGAGACAATTTCCTTAACATCAGTTTGCTGCAGAATTCTGGAGCTTATTCTAACTCTGAATGTAATAAATTTCCTGAGAGAGAAAACCCTCTACCCACAAATCTGCATGGATTTTGAATGCATCTGTCTCCCTAAACTTAGCTTGCCCTTTTCTCACACAATATTCTGTGAACCATGGATGAAGGGCAGTAAGCAGATTCCAAATTCCTGGGTTTCTGGAAAGTATTTGACACAGCGCTCCACTACTGATTATTAACAAAGGTCCAAGCTTATGGGATCAGTTCTCAGGTATGTTAGTGGCTTGAAGACTTTTTAAGTAAGAGAACAAGGTACTTGGTCTTGGACAGTGAGTGTTCATCAGAGACCAGCACATCACCTGGAATGTCCCAGGGAAGTATGAACTGACAGATAAGGTGAGCAGCGATGTGTGACTGTTAGCTGATGTTGTAGTGTACAGGAAAGAGTCGTCACTGAGTGACTACAGGAGGATATAGGATGAACAAACGAAGGCTGTTAACACTGATGTAACAGCTGTGTCTTGATCTGTGAAACATACAACCCAAAGATTAGATTCATATTCACTCTGTTTCTGATCTCTACTAGTCATTCCTTTCCTGCTATGCTCACAAATGGAACAGACAAAAAGAATGTGTATATGCCTCAGTATGTGTCCTAATTTCTCCTAGCCTCTTTTTTTGGTCCTTGTGCATGATGTGCAGTCAGTCACAAATGGTGTTCCTCCAAACTTTCTTCAATAATTTTTCATGAAAACAGCATTGTTTTCCCTCCAGGGCTTCCTGTTCGAGTACACAGAGAATTTCCGTAATGCCCATGTGTTAATCAACCCTACCAGTAATAAATCTACCAGTGTTTCTCAGAATTGCTTCAATATCATCCTTTAATCTTACCTAGTGGGGATCCCAAATGCTTGAGCAGTACTCAAGAAAGGGTTGCATGAGTGTTCTATATGTTGTTTCCTTTGTAGATGAGCTACACTTTCCTAGAATTCTCCCAGTAAACTGGAGTCAACCATTCATCTATCCTACAACTGACCTTATATGGTTGTGCCAGATCATATCACTTAGCAAATGTACCCCCTGATACTTAATCAATGTGACTGTGCCATGAAGTACATTAGTAACACTATATCTGAACAATGCAGGTTTGTTTCTCTTACTAATGTGTATTAACTATATTTTACACAGTTGCAGCAAGTTGTCATTTATCACACCAAAGAGGAATTCTTTCTGAGTCAGTATATGTAATCATAACTAATCACCATTTAGAGATGGCACTTCATCCTCATGCCATATCTTCTGGTGCTGTACTTACTGGCTAGTTAATGCCTCAAAAGAATGCCTATGTTAACATAAATATCAGGCATTCTCTGAATAAATAGTAAATATTAAAATTAATTTACAGCAGCCTTCAGAAACGTTTTTTCTATGGATATGTATGTATATAAAACAGCATTCATTGCTAACCTGTCAGTTGTTACACTGGTATGTAACTTGCTTGATCATTTAGGCAGGTCAGACATTCTGAGACATTTAAACCTGCACATGGGCTGAAATCACAATTGTCTGAAATAAATGAGTAATAATTTACAGTTCAATGTAGCACCACTAAACTGATATCTTACCACTCTCTGACCGTATTAACTATTATTTGTTTTGGACATGTGTTCATGAGAGGCATGTCAGTCACATTATGCTATAAATCGGATTTTTTCTTCAAAAATCCCACGCCATTTTATTTTCCCATCACAATTAACCATATTTTATAGCTGTATAAACACTCTTCAAGTCATGTACTTTCAAAACTTTTAGCCCTCTGTTGTCTGTTTCATACATACCTCTGTTTAAGTTAATAAGTCTTTCAAATTATTCTGTCATTTAAAGTCTATAGTTACCATTTTATATCTAACCAACTGAAATTCCTTCACAGAAAAAGCTCCAAAGCTAATACAAAACCAAATATACGCAAGGCACGTTTAGGCCTTATCTAAGTTATCAAAATGTGCATAAAAAGTTCAAAAATCAAACTTCCCGACAGATTAAAACTATATGGTGGAGCAAGACTCAATCATGAGACCTTTGCATTTTGCAGGCAGGGGCTCTGCCAACTGAGCCACCCAATCATGACTCACAACCATTCATCACAGTTTTAACTCAGTTGCTTCCTCACCTCCTACTTTCCTAACATCGCAGAAATTCTGTGAAACTTGCAGAACTGGCACTGCTGGAAGAAAGGATATTGTGTAGACATGGCTTAGCCACAGCCTGGAGGATGTTTCCAGAATGATTTTTCGTTGTTCAGTGGAGTGTGTGCTGATATGAAACTTCCTGGCAGATTAAGGCTATGAGCTGAACCGAGCCTTAAACTCAGGACCTTTGCATTTCACAGGCAAGTGCTTGACTGATTGAGAAACCCAAGCATGACTCATGACCCATCATCAGATTTTTACTTCTGCCAGGACCTCATCTCCTACATTCCAAACTTCTGGAAACATGCACAAACTTTGGCTAAGGCAAGTCTCCACAACATCCTTTCTCTTCCAGACCTGCTTGCCCTGCAAGTTTTGCAGGAGAACTTCTGTGAAGTTTGGAAGGTACAGATGAGGTAGTGGTGGAAGTAAAGCTGAAATGATAGATAATAAGTCATATTTAGCTGGTAGAGCACTTGCCCACAAAAGGCAATGCACATACAAATAAATAACAACGTGTATTTTATTATAGTGGAATTCCCTTTTACTACTAACAATATAGACCCATGTACAGGGGTAACCATGCTACTCTCCAGAGTCGCATCATCGGTTAAGTATGGGTTGCCAGTTCATCTGCCAAAACAATTACTGCCATCTTTTATAACATACTTCCCACTACAACATAGGGTCAGTGCAATTAGTTTCATAATGTTGTTGGTTATAGAGTATGACAAATGTAGGATTATTGCCCTACCTAGATCACAGCCATTCGTACTCCAATTATTGCGAAGGTTACATAGGGGAATTATACACATGAGAGCATGACGTCATGTTTGATGGACAGGCAGTGACACTGACACTCAAAAAATGGTGCAAGCCTACATGCATGTGCTCTGACTCTGGCTGCCCTGTGTCACATATTTCCCCCTGGCTCAGATGTGACCACCCTTGGGAGCACGTGCACACTCATTCAAGGGAACTATATGGTTACTAGTAATGGAAGCCATCTCATATTTTCTGTATGTGGTTCAGATGACTGCCATCACTAATAGCATTACAATCTTTGGTGTGAGAAATATATTTTCCATTAAGAGAAAACGACATATTATGGTTTCTGATAACTTCCCACAACTGCCTTCCTCAGACTTTTCGAGGTCCTCTAAATGCAACCACAGTTATAGTCAGCATCTTATTACCATTCTGTTCTATGCAGTATCTAATTAAAAATGCAACAAATTGTCCAAAGAAGAAAAATGTTACTATCAACTGTGTTTCTGTGGCTGAAGAAGGCTTAACAATCTTCTTTGCAACATATCATTTCATCTCCATTAATTGTGACAGGCTGTAGATCAGTTGCATGTGCTTAGGTTTTTATTTTGTTTCAATTGCCATATCCTACCCAGCAAGCCCGTGTTCCACTGTCACAAAAATATTACTTACCACATGAGCTCACATATCTGCATGCATATATGAAAGCAGGGTGTTTTCATTGGCTATTGATGGTACCAAAATGTTTGAAGACAGAGTCAGCTCATCTTTCATCATAATCAACAGTTGTGATAACACAATCATAATTCTGAATCCCCTATAATACAAAAATGGATGACCAACAGACACCAGACAAGGCCTGCCCTCCTCCAACTACTGGACAGCACTGGCCAACAAGCAGAATCCTTGTTCACCACTCTGACTCCATTATAAAATCAGTACAAGAATACTGTTGCATAATGATATCAATGTCGCACCAGAGCTAGAGACACTCTCTCACCAGAAGGCAGATCTTTGCTGACCCTGGAAGTGTAAGCCATAGCAATAGCTGGTGTCACTGTGACATCATGACACTGTTAAAAGTTCCCATTACAGAGTGATCACTTCACATGATGTTCAGCACTCACTCACACTGCTTACTCAAGCTGCCTGCCAGACTACTCTATGGATTATGGCACTGATCTACCTACGCTACATTTGTGGATGTTATTTGGAGTGAGTGTGACCATGCTACTAACAACCTACTCTGCGATGGTTTACAGACCCTTACTTTGGCCTGGTAACTGAATGAACACATTAAAATTTGTTGTGATATTCTAGCCTGCAATGGCTTTCATCTGTTTAAAGAGAATCATGAGCCAAGGTAAATAACTGCTTGGTGATGAAATGCATCACACACTATATGTGGACTGACCAATAACAGTGCAGATGCTGGTATTTTACGGACTTGTAGTCATTGCAGCAACAGCAACTGAAGCAGCTACAAGAGCCATAGCAAGAACAACAAGAATAACAGAACAAATACATGGTCCATTCACATTAATATGGCTGCCTCCCATATTTGACATCAATATGCAATAACCACCCACAGATGGCAGGTGCAAGCACAAGCAGTGGAGGGTATATAAATAATGGTGGGGGATGTGGAAAACAGTGAACGCAGTGTAGTAATGTGGAAATGTAACAATTTATCTGACATCCAAATGGTCAAGATCATTGGTTTTCATACCAAATGGCTAAGTTTGTAAACTGTTTGCATGCTGCAGACATTGAAGTACACCAGCATGGCAAAATGGTGCTATACAAAACTGGTTCCAATGCAGCTGTGGCACAACATGGGCCATAGGTGAACTGGGGTGAACGATGGCTGCAGAGACATGTATGGGTAAACAGACATGCAACAACTGAGCAGCAAACTACCCAGATGAACCAAGGAGCTACCAACAGTGTCTCTTCAAAGACCATTCATTGAATATTTTTGATGTGGGCCTCTGCAAAAAGGCTCCCAGTTTATGCACCCACGCTGACTGCTGTATATCAGCAAAGGAAGCTAGTATTGACACACCAGTACCACAGCTGGATGTCTGGTAAGTGGCGACAAATGGCCGTTTCAGAAGAATTACGTTTTGTCTTCCATCAGACAGATGGTCACTGATGTGTACAGCATTAAAAGTCTGAAAGCAAACACCCTCCAACAATCATAGGATGGATCCAAGCTGAAGGAGAGAGTGTTATGGTCTAGGGAATGTTTTGTGGGATTCCCTGGGTGATCTCATCATTATGGAAGGCACACTAGATGCATGTATCCTTTGGGACCATGTCCATCCCTATATGCAGTTTCTTTTTCCCTAAGAATGATGTAATCTACCAGTAGGACAATGCAATGTGTCACACAGCTTGCAGTGTACACTGAGCAGCCAAAACGTTATGACCACTGCCCACTATGATATCTGATGCCATCTGATGGCATTGCAGGCATGTGATGCAGAAACAAAAGTACGAAAGTGGAGAAGACATGAATGGGCAATCACCCTAGTGAAGATATGGGCTGCAAATGGGGAAACCCACTTAGGTAAGCGACTTTGAAAAATGGCAGATTATTATTCTGTTCTGTGGAACCCATCTGTGATGTTATCAGCTGCATCACTGTGTACGAAGCTCATTGGCCCATTATTAATGCTAATTAGGTGACCTGTGAAGAGACATCTAATACCACATATCATCACAAACCTACCAACAAAGCGTTAGATCCCTGATACACAGAATCAGTAATGTATTTCATTCCAAATATGGACAAACAAGCTATTAAGTATATGGTCATAATTCTTGTGCTTGGTATGAAGAGCCACCAAATTTAAACACAATCAAAAATTTGTAGGACCATGTTGATCAGGCTGTTTGCACTGTGGATCCACAGCTAAAAAACTTAGTACAGTTGGCAACAGTGCTGGAGTCTGCATGGCTCCACATTCTTATCAGTACCCTCCAAAACCTCATTGACTCTGTCGCAGCATGTTTCACAGATGGTCACGCTTCAAAAGGTGGTTATTCCGGCTTTTGACAGGGTGTCACATTAATGTGACTGGATAGTGTAGTTGAAAGAAGAGTAGATATTCCTGAGCTGCATCTTATAAATGCATAAATCTCCTTTAGCATAGGTATTATCCATTGCACTGCCACTGCAACAGAATTTTCCAGTTTGTCAGGTATGAGACAGTGTCAGTCAAATAGCCTGCTTTTCGTTGTGGACTGGACAAGAGGTGTTTAATTCACTACATATGCTAGCCCCAGTGCCAGACCCAGAAACATTGTCGTTTGTATAAATGTGTGTGTCACTAGCAGCATACTATCATTACCAACAGATTGACAGAAATTCAGACATAAATATTTCTTTAGATGCCAATAATCTCAGACAACATATATGGGTTCCTTTATTCAAACAGACTCATGCAGTATGAGACAAATGGAGGAGATACGACACAATTCCTTAAAATTACAGTCCCCTATACTACATCAAGTATTACCGATAACCACAACTAGAAATAGTGTTAATGTGCAGATTACATAAATGTACTGCAGATACTTGGCACATCAGACAAGAGCTGAGACTGGCAACTACAGCAAGCATGCCCCAGGCATGCACCACACTAACTAAAGAATTGAGCATGGACTTGATATTGGAGCAGCAAGCATTTTAAACAATTAATAAACCACTCTGAACAGCAGTTGCCTTCTTGCTCATGAACCACAGTTGCCTTTTTGCATGCGCTGCTTTATTTAGCATGAATAAAAACATTGGTTTATTGTAATGCAATCTACCAGCATTGCAGCTGTCTCTAACCAAAATAAAGCATGTTTAAATATCGCTAAAGGTCAGGATTGACTAACTTTATTTATGGTAAGTTTGCAAAGCCCACCAAGTCAGTGCTTATTGAATCTTCAGTTCAGTGTACTCTGCAATCTGTCTGCATTAAAAGCTTGTCAAAATCAATTAAGTAGCTTCGGCAGTAAAGTGAAGATGAAACAAGCACATAGCACATGTCATTTCATTAATAAGAGTGCTACATTTATGTTCCTTCATGGAATGCAAAGTAGTGAAGTAAGATCATAAACAATCACCACTGCAACAATGGAGAAAATTTAGTTAAGTAGCTTTCTACTACAAACAGATGCAATGTTTTCTAATATGCCTCAAACAAAATACAAAATTTGATATTTTTCATCAATATATAAAATTTTGTAATACACTGTTGTACACCATATGATATTTCTATGACATCAGTAAACAGCTATTATCATTTCAAGTAGACACAAGACCAACAGTAACGTTATTTAACGCGATAATGTACTAAAAAACAGGTTTACCACCACTGTCACTAGCCGACAACTGTACAACTTCTTCTAACAAGAAGAGAATACCACTCAGGCTTATGCTCAGAGCAAAAGCCAGTGAAAAGCAAGTGATAAAAAGTATCCAGTTCTTTAAAGTGTAATGTGGTATAAGACATTCAATTTCTCAATTTCGAGGAACTTTGTGAAGAACTTTGAGATCTACCTTGGATGTTCCGATGATTTCAAAGCCCATATTACATTTAAACCAACAGCAAATACTCAGCTTTTTGGAACAGTCTTTGTACTAATTTCTCTTGAACCAATAATAAAAAAGGAGTCAGAGTAACTCCAGAATCTCTGTGTTGTCAAACCTGTAAATGTGAGCAAATGGGCCACACATATCATATGCACAACAAATAAAGGGAAGTATTGTGACTTTGTGCATATTTTAATACTGAAATCAATGAATAGTTCTTAGTACAGGCTTATCTCATTATGTAGGGAGAAGGTAGCCTAGCAAGGTGATTTCTGTAATGTAATGAAAGGCTTCAAGATAGTTGAATGCTAGTCCAGGATAAGTGTTACATTGAAATTTGGCCCATCGTCATCTGCAGAGCTATAGTCCATATACCTGGATTCAGTGAAATTATGTAAGGGAAGGGAGGAAGTCTTTGATCTTGCATTAGAAAAAAAAAAGTCACAGACTGAGAGCAGCTCTATGGTTTAATGTTGACTAGTAAAAATATGCTCCACAGTGAAAGACTTCTCTCGGTATTGAAAGACATGTACATTGTGGACACACAAATCTCATAAGCACATGGCTTTTATGTACAAGAGGTGTTTTACCAGTTTGCAGATTGGCCTTTTTGTTTTTGTTTTAGCATTTGTGTCTTCGTAAGTGGATGGTGTCAGGTACTAAAAGATGATTTACTGTCCAAACTAGCAGTGTATATGGGTGATATCCTGACTGCAAGTCTCATTTGGAAAGAGCACAGTCAATCTATCAAGGAAGCCTTTTAGAAGCAGTAAAGCAAAGAGGCATGAGAATATATTCAAAAATGTACAAAATTTGTCAGTAAGGTTTGAAAGGTCAATCGTGAATGGACTATTAATTGTGAAAGATAATTTGAAGTTGCATCCTGTATCTACTTCATGTGGAACATTACAGATCTCTGTCAAGGGCATATTGTTGATGTCTGCTCAGCTGATGTTTTTATGACTTTGAGCTCTAATCTATTAGAAGCATGTAATTTTATCTGTATCTCGTGAGAACACGTATCTCAAATGAATGATAAATCTTTACCCGCTAAGCACAATAGTGGAGGGAAATCTGAGCACCATAATAAAAACAGACCATAAATTGCGATTCTTATCAATAACAAGATAACAAGTAAAATATAAGAGAGTACTGAGGTCAAAATTTATCTACAGAGCAGGTTGAGCAATATGGATTTATGATGGGAAATATTTGCTAAATTATTATGGTGTTCCTGCCAGCACACAGGTCCTCTATCCTGTGCAAGCCTCTAGTGGCATATGGAAGCATTTAACGTTATTCAATGAATCTGACACTTGAGACATTAGGAACTGATAACATACAAAGAACACCAGTGAGTGTGCCCACTATAAATTGTGTTCTTCTTCTTCTTAAGCATGGTGGAGGATCTGTGATGGTTGTTGTTGTTGCTGTTGTGGTCTTCAGTCCTGATACTGGTTTGATGCAGCTCTCCATGCTACTCTATCCTGTGCAAGCATCTTTATCTCCCAGTACCTACTGCAACCTACATCCTTCTGTATCTCTTTAGTGTATTCATCTCTTGGTTTCCCTCTACGATTTGATGCCTCAGAACATGTCCTACCAATTGATCCCTTCTTCTAGTCAAGTTGTGCCCCAAACTTCTCTTCTCCCCAATCCTATTCAATACTTCCTCATTAGTTATATGATCTACTCACCTAATCTTCAGCATTCTTCTGTAGCACCACATTTTGAAAGCTTCTATTCTCTTCTTGTCCAAACTAGTTATCATCCACGTTTCACTTCCATACATGGCTACACTCCATAGAAATACTTTCAGAAACGACTTCCTGACACTTAAATCTATACTCGATGTTAACAAATTTCTCTTCTTCAGAAACGCTTTCCTTGCCATTGCCAGTCTAAATTTTATATCCTCTCTACTTTGACCATCATCAGTTATTTTGCTCCTCAAATAGTAAAACTCCTTTACTACTGTAAGTGTCTCATTTCCTAATCTAATTCCTTCAGCATCACCCGACTTAATTCGACTACATTCCATTATCCTCGTTTTGCTTTTGTTGATGTTCATCTTATATCCTGCTTTCAAGACACTATCCATTCTGTTCAACTGCTTTTCCAAGTCCTTTTCGGTCTCTGACAGAATTACAATGTCATCAGCAAACCTCAAAGTTTTTATTTCTCCTCCATGGATTTTAATAACTACTCCAAATTTTTTCTTTTGTTTCCTTCACTGCTTGCTCAATATACAGACTGAATAACATCAGGGAGAGGCTACAACCCTGTCTCACTCCCTTCCCAACCACTGCTTCCCTTTCAAGTCCCTCGACTCTTATAACTGCCATCTGCTTTCTGTACAAATTGTAAATAGCCTTTCACTCCCTATGATGGTTAGGTCAATAGAAATATGTTTTTCCACATTTTGAATCACATCTAAATAAAAGACTCCTGATACAGTTTGTGAAATACTTTAAACTACTGAAAAATAATAGTTAAAGCACAAAACATAATACCTTAACCTGATGAAATTATGTCATTCTGTAGAATACATAACAGGGCATATACAGGGTGTTCAATTTAACTGAAAGCATTGGAATATCTCAAAAACTACACATGGGATCCAAACAATTCACAGTTAAAATTTTTTCATCTCAGAGGGATCATACAATGATACCCAACTCAATCATCCAACCTGCTCCATGGAACCCCCCTTTGTTACTACAGTTTTGGATTCCACAGACAATAATACATGAGTTTTGTCTGAAACATTTTTTCATTTCATGACAGATGACACTGTAATCAGAAAATTCAAAATGGGTAAAAAATTATACGTTTTAAAATGTTATCCAATAACACTTGAATTAGCCACCCATCTCCATGCTGCAAGGGTAGGACAGGCAAAACTTTCACAATAATACATTGTATTCCTCCAACAAAGTGATAAGGAAACTGCCCCATGCATCACTGTGGCCATGTAGTCAACTAAAAATTATTATAACAGGCAGTGCAGTCCCATTAACAGTTATGACATAAATGCCTATCCTACCTTCACAGTGTGAAGGCGAGAGGCTAATACGAGTGTCACTGGATAACATTTTAAAACATACAATTTTCTATCCATGTTGATTTTTCTAATGACATCACCAGTTGTTGTGTAACAAAAAAAAATGTTTCAGACAAAACTTATTCATTTTTTTGCAGAGAATACACATTGACAATAAAATATGGGGGTTTTCAATTAAGATTTCAAAGTTGTCTCCCCCCTCTCTCTCTCACACCCCCACACTTGGGTGTGGTGTGAGGGTTGAGATTGATATGGATGTGGCCCTCAAAGACAAACAAATTTTACTTATAAATTTTTTTGGATCCAAAATGTTGCTTTTGAGTTATTTCAATATCTTCATTTAAATTGCACACCCTGTCCACAACATAAGTTTAACACTAGCGTAAGTGTGTGCTTATATTTGAATTTACATTATGATGTGTGAGCATAGATTTTTATCCCTGATATATGAAATTTCTCTAATACTGACTTTTTGAGAGTAGCATTAACTGATATCTTTATTCTTTCTCTATTTTTAGATTTTCTTCCAGGTAATGTGCATAATTTATATGTGTTGCTCACTTTCAATTTCTCAACGATACAGGCTATTTTGCTACAAATGTATGTTAAGCTGACCTGATTATGGAAGTTAACAGTGATTAGTGTGTCCACTTGTATGTGTTAAAGGTTAAGATAAAAGATTATCTCAAGTAATTCCATTGATAAACATTTATTGAAGTTTCTAGAATGAAATTGTTTGGAAGGTAGGAGATGAGTTACTGGCAGAAGTAAAGCTGTGAGGATGGGGCGTGAGTCATGCTTGGGTAGCTCAGTTGGTAGAGCACTTGCCCGCAAAAGGCAAAGGTCCCGAGTTTGAGTCTCGGTCCGGCACACAGTTTTAATCTGCCAGGAAGTTTCGTTTATTGAAGTTGTAAGATATTAAAATTACTTGCACCAGATCACAAATTTTGTTGCAGGGGTAATATAACACAAGTGCTGCTATAGTACTGTGTTGATATATTCAGCAAGTTTGGGTTGCAATAGTGTTCAAGAAAATTAGATTCGTATGTTCCATAATTTCTTGAAATTACTACAAATGAGTGGAGGGTCCAGTTCTGTACAAATTGTGGTTGTTAATTTACATACCCATATACATTCTATCAACATTCAGAATATTTGAACGGTTGTTATGAAAGCTTACTCATTCACATACAACAATGAAAAGGAATTACTTTGCTATGGTTGATCTATTGCAGACACTGTTACTGTGGCAATTTTTCTGTCAAGTGTAGTCAGATCAAGTGGGCCTTCTGTAACAACTGCTTCTGCTGCATTGTATTGTCTCCAGTCTGGAATGCTAAGTACACACAATATTCTTGGGGCACTTACTTTTCCTTGTGTATATCAATGGCCTTCCATCAATAACAATACCAGATATGAAGTCTGTTTTGTTTGCAGATGATACAAACATTGCAATAAGCAGTAAATCAATTACAGCCTTAGAAAAGTCTGCATATGAAATTTTCATGGACGTTAATAAATGTTTCCTAGCCAATTCTCTGTCACTAAACCTGGGAAAAACATACAATATGTAGTCCTGAACTTATAAAAGGTTTCCTGCCATTATATGCCTAAAATATGATGACAACAACATAGAAGACATTGATGGCATTAAACTCTTTGGATTACAGCTTGACAACAAATTTAACTAGGAGGAGCATACCACAGAACTGCTGAAGTGTCTAAACAAATCTCTATTTGCTATGCAAATGTTGTCAGACATAGGTGATACAAAAATAAAGAAGCTAGTGTGCTATGCATACTTTCACTCCATAATTACAGATTTTCTGGAGTAGTAACCCATCAAGCCAATATAAGGTTTTACAACCCCCAAAGCATGCAATATGAATTATTTGTGGTGTGAACCTTAGGCTGTTTAAGGAAGTGGGGATACTAACTATGGCTCTCAAATATATTTATTCCTTGATGAAATTTGTCATTTTATATATATATATATATATATATATATATATATATATATATATATATATATTTTTTTTTTTTCAAACCAAAAGCTCAGTTTATGGAATCAGTACTAGAAATAACAGCAACTTTCAGAACGATTGAAAGTAACTAACTTTGGTTCAGAAAGGTGTCCACTATTCAGCAACACACATTTTCAATAAAATGCCAGCAGTCATAAAAAGATAAACTAATAATGAATTTCGCTTTGAGAAGAGTCTAAAGTGTTTATTTGGGGCCAAAACCTTCTACTCCACTCATGAACTTCTTAGCAGAACTGACTGATGTGTGTATGTTATTGATCACATAATATGAATGTTGCATACAAAATGACTTCTGTACAAATTTTGTGCAGTACTCTGATCATTGTAAATAAGTGCTGTAAAATGTTTTTTATTTTATATTTTTTATTTGATGATGCATGGCTACAATAGTCTAAGCATTATCATATGCACCTAAGGAAACAAGATTTATATCCTTTTAAATGTAAATATGCTTAAGGGTCTTTTTTTGTTTCTGACACATTCCACAGCCCAGAGGATCTCCTTACTATGTACCTATTGGAATGAAAGGTATATCTAATCTAATATCTGCATTCACTGGGTTTCAGCTGTACTCAGGAATGTTTCACCAAATGTTGGGTGCAAGACTTCTGTTTTTGTTATCACTTACACAATGAATAATTTTTGTGTAACATGTTTGACCTGTTTGCTAATCTCCTATGGGCTTTATGTGTAAACAAACACCACATACACTTTGTAAACAATGTACGCTTGTGCAATGTGAGTGAAACAAATTTGAAAGTTATTTATAGTTAAAATATTGTACCTCAAGACTCATATTGCTTTAAAAAGGTAATATAATTGGGAAAACCTTTTTCAAACTACGGAAACATTAATATGAGATGTTGATGTCTACAGCTGTGCCTCTTGTGCCTCAGCAAACTGGGCTATATTATTATATTCTTTTGCTTCTTATGGCTATCAACTTCCTTGTATTAATATGTAGAAGTGGATTTCAACTCCACCGTCATCTGCTTTGATTTTGTTTCACTATTCAGTCCAAATCCTTCTCCATTACATACTAGTCCATATATTCCACTACATTTGTGCACTTCTAAGCAGTCACAAAGTTCACAGTGCGTCTTACATAGTACTTCAGTATTGGTTTACCACTGTACAGTTCCATTTTCAGGTGCAGAATATGCAGAATGACTATTAAAATACTTCAAAGAATCTACACATTTCACTGATTTTACTGTTGTAATCACCACATGATATGCATGTGGGAGGGTGGAACATATATTGTGACTTGTATAGACTATTCAAGAATACTCTGCTTGAATATAATGTAAGATACCTGATAAACACTGCAACCAGGGAGACTGAAACACACCAGTCTGCAATAGCTAACATAATCACTGGTATTCATCTTTACAATTTTACATCTTCTGATATTATACATGCTTTGTCAGACCACTATGTAGTAGAGCTAAGTGTGCACATAAAAAAGGTTCCTACACCCAGTTGCTATAGATAAATTAGGATGAATACAGACCAAAATATAACTCATTTGAGTAATATGCTATGGAATGTGAATTGGAACAGTACTCTAAAGACACATCATAATTATGGCAAATTCTCAAGTGAACTATTCTACATTCTCAACCAAGCCTGACCATTCTTAAAAAAGAGCATTCAGTCACATGCTGTAACCAAAAACTGGATATCAAGTTTAATCACTGAGGCTAGGGAAAAACTAAGATGGTATGAGTTGTTGTTGTTGTGGTCTTCAGTCCTGAGACTGGTTTGATGCAGCTCTCCATGCTACTCTATCCTGTGCATGCTTCTTCATCTCCCAGTACCTACTGCAACCTACATGCTTCTGTATCTGTTTAGTGTATTCATCTCTTGGTCTCCCTCTATGATTTCTACCCTCCAAGCTGCCCTCCAATACCAAATTGGTGATCCCTTGATGCCTCAGAACATGTCCTACCAACCGATCCCTTCTTCTATTCAAGTTGTGCCACAAACTTCTCTTCTCCCCAATCCTATTCAATACCTCCTCGTTAGTTATGTGATCTGCCCATCTAATCTTCAGCATTCTTCTGTAGCACCAGATTTCGAAAGCATGGTATGAGTATGCTATGTTAAATTACTTGAGCAATAAAAAATTAAAATAAGAGTTCAAAAAGTATCAGAAATACTATGTAGACCTCCTAATTTTGGAAAAACAGAAATATTTTGAAAGTGTCATTCTGAACTCAAATAATATCTCCAAAACATCATGGTCACTAGTAAATAGAGAAATAGGTAAATCTAGGAAACATACAATCACTTGCTGATAAATGGCACAATAGAAACTGATCAGAATAAGATAGCAGATCTATTTAATAATTACTTTGCTTCTTTTGGCTCAAGCATAAACAATCATGTTAAAAATCATAAATACAAATTCAGAGGAACACCAGTGTCAGGAAGTATATTTTTGATGCCAACAAGTAAAGAAGAAGTAATTAAAATAGTGAGTAGCTTAAAGAATTCCCATGCAGCAGGATATGATGGTCTTAGTCTGGACACTCTTAAGAAATGTATATATGAAATTGCATCACCTTTATCCACAGTTATCAACTCTCATATGGAAGATGGTCTATTTCCAGATGAATAGAAAATTGCTCGAGTTGTGCCTATTTTTAAAAATTGAAACAGAATTCGAGTAGAAAACTTTTGACCCATTTCTGAATATCCAAAATCTTTGAGAAAGTAATATACATAAGAATCTGGAACTTCCTGGTATGCAAAAAAGTGATTTCTAAGGGGCAGTATGGGTTTGCCAAGGGATCATCCACCATTACAGCAGCATCCAACTTAATCACAGGTGTCACTCAAGCAATAGATAACAAAGAACATGTATGTGGCATCTTTCTAGACTTACAAAAAGCATTTGACTGTGTTGATACGACCATATTGCAGGAAAAACTGTGGAACTATGGCATTCGAGACACAGCCCATAATTTGATGAGGTCCTACTTGACAAATAGGAAGCAGTTTGTGTCTTTACATTCCTAAACACAATATTGGAAGAAAACAGTATACATTACCAACAGAAGGGAAATGGTTAGGATTTTCATGTTTAAATGAGATACATGGCTACAAGAGACTACTTGGCTTAAAATCTCTCTAGACACTAAGCCCCATCTATACACAAAGAGTGTCAGTATGCAGGTACAGAAAAAACTGCCTTCTTACCATTTGGTACCATGATGCAGGATCTGACATGGTTAGGGAAAAAATTAAGTCTTCTATGTGTCTTGGATTACAAAAGACCACAAAGCATCTTCTAAATTATCTGGAACAATTAAATTTTTTTAATAAATATTGAAAAGGAAAAAAACAACTGCTCACAGATGTATGAACTGAATCTAATTAAATATAATCCTCCTAATTTTTATTAGACCCCAATATGGAAGAGCTTGCAGCTGCTTTTTCACCAATGTGGGCAACACCAGTACAAGATTCAGCTTGTGCTCCCATTATTTCCACTGGAAAACCTCACTGGTAGTGGTTTGAAGAAAAGAAAAAAAGTCCTTTGGCATATATAAATTAAGTGTAATGATCAGCCTTTAGCAGTTACAAAGACACAAATCATAGTCCAGTGTCCAATGAAAATGTGTAATGGTGTCTGATGAATTTGTTTGCGCATTGTTTTCAATACTAATAGCAGTTTACACCAAGATAACAGCAGTAAGTGTTCATCTTATGGGCTGCCACCTCCTAATTATGGTGAGCAAAAGGAGTCTGGTTTGTCAGTGACATGCTAATATGTATTAAATCACTAATATTAATGTAGTTAATATCAAGAACATTATATATAAAAACAAAGATGAGGTGTTACCGAACGAAAGTGCTGGCAGGTCGATAGACACACAAACAAACACAAACATATACACAAAATTCAAGCTTTCGCAACAAACTGTTGCCTCATCAGGAAAGAGGGAAGGAGAGGGGAAGACGAAAGGAAGTGGGTTTTAAGGGAGAGGGTAAGGAGTCATTCCAATCCCGGGAGCGGAAAGACTTACCTTGGGGGGAAAAAAGGATAGGTATACACTCGCACACACGCACATATCCATCCACACATACAGACACAAGCAGACATATGTGCGTGTGTGCGAGTGTATACCTATCCTTTTTTCCCCCCAAGGTAAGTCTTTCCGCTCCCGGGATTGGAATGACTCCTTACCCTCTCCCTTAAAACCCACTTCCTTTCGTCTTCCCCTCTCCTTCCCTCTTTCCTGATGAGGCAACAGTTTGTTGCAAAAGCTTGAATTTTGTGTGTATGTTTGTGTTTGTTTGTGTGTCTATCGACCTGCCAGCGCTTTCGTTCGGTAAGTCACCTCATCTTTGTTTTTATATATAATTTTTCCCATGTGGAATGTTTCCTTCTATTATATTAATATCAAGAACAGGTTTACAAGTTCCTGTATTGAAGGCATGAGGACTTAGCAATGACAACTAAATAGGCACAGAAGAGAATCAATGAACAAAACCGAAGTTTGAAACCACTAATCACAGCAACAATCCATAGAATATTTTATTTAAAGTCCATAGTGAACATGAGTTGACATTAATAGTAGAAGACTGGTGAGTACTTCGCATGAGCATAGCAACAAGATTATGGTTACTGTTCAATTTGGGTGTCGTATCTTGGTTTCAGTGGATGCATGTCACAGTAATATGAAGCTGGCTGATCGAGCCATGGTGGTTTCATGGCCTGAGGTGCCCTCTTGTTGTTAGTTACCTCCAGGTCTAGTGGCATCTGTGATACAGCATTATTCTCACTAACATTACCTGACATGAAAACCCTCACCCCAACGGAAAGAAAATAGGCCTAGAATCAACTTGACTGATAGTGACTCTGGCAGATTATTAATATGCTAAGTATGTGGATGTTCAGTGTTGGAGCACTGTTCTGACAGTCTGTGTTTATAGGCCTGGAGATATCAGGGTAGTTAGACCAGTAATTGGCAGGACCTGCCAATAGACAACCCTCCATTGGATCTCCCTAAAAGAATCTTTCTGAGAAATACTGTTTTACTTGAAGGTGCCACCTGTATGGGGGTGCTGTCCTTGGTTGTAGTGAAGCTGTTGGTCCAGTATCACATACCATCTGTGATGTCTGGTGAAATTTTTCATGGGATATTATTTGATGATGTTGTTGTTCTTCATTTGTTAGTGGTTAGTTGGCAAGACCAACATGGACAGAGATAGTTTTGGTGGTGCCACAGACAACTATCCCAGGTGGCTGCAGTGAACATGATCTGGCCATGGGTGTTCTCTACTGCTGCCAGAATCAAGGTCTTTGGGTGCAGGATGGAGATAGCTGACTGTGGAGGAGGTGTAGTAAACACAAACTAAACATCATTATCATCATCATCAAATATGAGAAAATTACTTAGGCCTCAGATTATATGATCTGTAGTGACTGACAGCATGTTGGTGATGTATGGGTAACTAGACACTGTGCCTGCCACCACCAACCATATATACTTTAAAAACAGTTCCAAATTGTCCAGGTGAGTGTGCCAGGGATGACAGATACTGGCCATAATTCAAATTTCCACAGAGATTTGATTTGGAATAACTATCTAACATTCTTCTGGATTCAGTGAGACTATCAACATTCCATTAGCTAATGATAACTGGTGATACTGCACAAGTTGTGATGCACTCTCGGGTGAATGTTTGAGCCACACCTGTTGGGCCCTTTGAATCACTACCACTAGGATGTGATTCTTGCTAGTAGCTAGAGCTACTTTTGTGTTTACTGGAAGTTTGAATAGAGCATTAGAGGTGGTACTGTGGATGACTGGCTTATAAAAAAATCTTATGTTCATATGCTTCTAGAAATATAGTCCATCTTTGTTATTGTCCAGGTGTCTGTTTTGGTACCATATTACATGGGACAAATATGGTTATTAATGCTCCATGACACGGTCGATTAGATGGAAAAACTTGTTGTCATGGAAATAGACATGGAACTTCTGGGTTGTAGATACTACTGCCAATGTCTCTGTGCCTAACTGTAATCACATTATAATTCATTGAGTGAATTAGATTCAAATACAATAGTGCTCAAGGCTAGATGCTGGTACGCCACACACTCAGTGAAATTGAGATATCTGTGTTTTTCATATCTGCTAGAGGGTGGAAAACCACTGGCAGAGTAGTATATGAATAGGCTAACACACTCTGTTGTTACGTATTGCACTGAGACAAAGTACATAATTTTTTTGCTTTAGTATGGCAAGCCACAGCCAAGATGATGGCTCACAGAGGAAACAGTGCGACTTGTTTGCATGGAAAAAATGTACTAAGGACTGATACAGAAGCCAACCATTTTGACAGTGAATCCTCTTGTGATGAGTGTTGTTGATGCAGATTATCGACAAAATCCATGTGATTAGAGGTAAGCAACAACAAAATATAATTATGTGGCATGCTATACTGAAGCATGTGACAATGTGGGTTACCATGACGGTGGAGAAAACTCTCAGTACTTAGAAATTAATGGAATTGTGATGTATGGGACATTTCCAAGATATCTATATGGAGCCTATTAACCATGAACAGTTTTATACTGGTGATGAACATCTCTAGGTGCCTGCTATAAGGGTTATTATGGCTTTCCATTAAATAGCTGTTAAAGTGTTAAATTGTTGTAGTAATGTCACAATATAGATGTTAAATTGCACTATTTTTCATTGTAGGTTCATAGGTTGATTCTCTTCATAATTTTTAATTTTTTTCCTTCCACAAAGAGGGAGACTCAGCATTTGTTGTTAGAGAGGTGACCATCTCACCTGTTAAGGATTGAAGGTGTTGATGGCGGCAGCGAATGCCTGAATTGAGAGAAGGGCTACTGACCACAGTTGAAGAGTGTTAAAAATGATATCATTTTACTGAAACAACACCAATTATTAACATTATTATTTAGGAGAGCCAGAACAGAATAATACTGTATTAGTATTGTTATTACTTGCAACATGATTTTTTTCATAAAAATGTTGTAACACAAATGTTATTTTCCTTTTTAAGAGTCAGAATTACACGATGATGCTATAAAAATGAAATTAGCTGCAAAATAAATGGGACATCCATGTGCCTGCCATCAGAAATGGATGATGAAGACAGCAGAAGCAGATTTCACAATATTACATGGAGTCTGAGACTTAGAGAATGTTGATACACAAAACAACTACTCCTCTTTGTGTATCTCAAATGGCACCTCCTAAACACTCCTACAAGAAAAAATGGAAAAAGGATAAGCCTTCCTGGAAGATCACAACTATCTGCACCGTTAAGGTGCAAGGTGAAGATATCAAAATCTGTAAGCCTGTGAATGGAGAGAAATGCTTTTCTCTCCATTCACAGGCTACACAAATTGAGAAGAATAGTGGACAATGTTGCAAAGAAAGTCAGTAGTATTAAAGAGTTTGTAAAGACACGACTCCCATGAGGTACTGCCTTATCGTAGCACTGCCCATGTGGGCGGGAGAGTTTGTGTGCTCCAAGGAAGCTGAGAGCTATATCGGTGGTAGCGTAGCTATTGGCAGGTCCAACCTAGCCAGGCAGGTCTCAGCAGAGGAGCCAGACAAAGTGTGCCTCACAATGACCCATCTTATATCCTATATCCTATATATGCTATTCCCTACCCTCTCCTCAGTTACCATTCCTTTTCTTTCTCTAATTACCTTAACACACCACTGCCTTGTGGTTGGTCTCAGGAGGGATGAAGGCTAAGGGAGAAAACCCTGAAAGAAAATCTGGAGTGGGGCCCCAAAGGCGGTTGGAAGGCGCACTACGTCCCCTTCCGGCAGCTCCTGCAACCAAAGTGATACCAGAGGTATTGGCTTGCCTTTCCTCTGGATATTATCATTTAGGTCTAGAGGGAGACCGTGATGATTGGGAAACTCACGAGTCTTCATATTTATTGCTCAGGCTTGTAGCATCCTGGAGAGGACACTTCAGCAATGTCCAAGGACTTCGGCACAACATGGGAAGAGGCAGTTACCGGTTATAAGCTCTGTCTGATTGGCGTAAGACTCGAGTGCCAGGGGCCACTTCCGATGGTGCGAGACATCATTGCATCTCATTGGACAGCTACCATCCGCCTCAAGCTGAGCAGCCCCCAGCCAATAAGGTGCTGTCCTGCCACTATCCGCCTGCTTCACAGGGTGTGTGGAGCTTAGAAGTAATCTTTGACAAGCGGGTTGATATAGTACACCTACCAACAACAAAAATTAAATAATAAAGAAATCACTATTTCGTATTGCCACCTGGAATGTTAGGACCATGTGTCCAAGGTACATTGATGATGCCCAAGAGGTTGATTTCATCCGTAAGACTGCCGTAATTGACAGAGAGCTCCATCGTTTGCATGTTGACATTGCAGGACTGCAGGAGACGTGGCTTCCAGGATGCGGGCTCTATCAGGGAGGATAATTACACATTCTTCTGGCAGGGGAAGTCTCAAGACGAGCCAAGACTTCATGATGTAGGATTTGCTGTTAAAAATACCCTCCTGGACTGTACTGTGCCACCATCCGGTGGAACAGAGCGAATTATTGCTTTGAAAATATGCTCCTCAAGTGGCACTGTCAACATCCTAAATGTGTACGCTTCCACCTTATCATCCAGAATGGAAGAGAAGGATCTGTTTTATGATTTACTCAGCGACAAAATAGCCAAGGTACCTAGCACCGAGGACCTATATATTCTAGGGGACTTAAATGCAAGAGTTGGATCAGATATTGACATATGGCTGAATTGCCTGGAACATCATGGTGTGGGAAAAATTAATGAAAATGGCCAGAGACTGCTTGAAGTTTGCTGCTTTTATGAACTCTGTATTACAAACACATATTTCCAGCTTAAGGATCAGCACAAGGTGTCTTGGAGACACCCGCACTCTCATCACTGGCATCAACTTGACTTAGTCATAGCTAGGCATACTAGTCCCAAAAATGTGCTACTGCACGAAGTTATCACAGTGCTGATTGCAACACTGACCACGCCCTGATGGCGTGCACATTGAGGTTCACTCCTAAGAAATGTCACCATGCTAAACCGAGAGGTCATCCCCGTATCAACACAGATCATGTTCATGACACACAAAGAAAGCAGGATTTTGCCAGTAATTTTGAAAGTGCTTTCCCAGGAAACGTGCAAGCAAAAGGGAATGTTGTTAAGAAATGGGCAAAACTCTTGGGTGCAATCTACAACTCAGCAGTATTGGCCTATGGAATAAACGGAAAAAGAAATAAGGACTGGTACGAGCAAAATTTGGAAGAAATGGAACCAGTCACTGAGGCTAAACGGAAAGCCCTGCTTGCTTACAAAAGAAACCCAAATGAAAGAACTCGAGATGACCTATGAGAAGCAAAGAACAGGGCACAGCAAACATCCAGGTGATGCACAAGTAACTAATGGCTGAATTTATGTACAGGTATACAGAAAGCGGCCGATTTTGGGGATGCTAAGGCAATGTACGATGGTATTAAGAAAGCAATTGGACCAACCCACTGAGTGGTTTGATATTGCCAAGGAAAACAGAGCAGAAAAGAAATTAGCCATGACAGTTATAACACAAGATAATTATCTAGAGTTTAGCAAAATGCCTCATCAGCACATAACATTAAGAAATACACCAAAAAATAGACAGTATATTATAGTAACTAATTAGAAGTTACTGTATTCAAATTTTTGGTCTCGGATCCTGATTCAGTTTTCCTGAAACACACTGTTCAAAGAGACTTCATTGACATTAATGTTGAGAAGCATAGCTGTCCAATACAGATTTCACAGATTATGACCAGATTATTGTAGGTGTATTCTTATGCAGCATGAGAAATTGTCTATCATCATGGACCTGCTTCCCTATATACCTGTAGTGCATCACAGATATTATTTATCCCTTACTCAGTACAAAGCCACAGAACAGGTTATTCAATC
This sequence comes from Schistocerca americana, assembly GCF_021461395.2. NCBI lineage: Eukaryota > Metazoa > Arthropoda > Insecta > Orthoptera > Acrididae > Schistocerca > Schistocerca americana. The sequence continues at coordinate 339,991,792 of NC_060130.1, forward strand.
AGCATTAACTAATGACCATATTTCATATTACACTTAATACCAATTGGTAAAGCCAAATTTTGGCACTGAATCGTTTGTGATACACTATCACAAGCCAGAGAACTGTATCTATTCCTTAAACTTAATATTGTTTTTCATAGTGTGCAATAGTTAAAAATGTTTTATTTCATGTGAGAAGAACACTGTACATACGTAGAATCTTACAATATAAGAAATACACCTTTTATGTCCATTATCTGATTTATGAACTTTATGAACATGACTGTCTTGCAAAATTAACTTAATATGGCTTACCATTATCTTGCCCTAAGTGCCTCAGTTTGTTGTATGGAATTGTGTGCACTGGTGTGAAAGAGCTGTGCATGTTCCATATTGATGTGCACCTCCATATACTGCCAAGGGCTTTCCACACACACTGTGTGATCAAAAGTATCCAGACACTCCCAAAAACTTACATAGGTGCGGTGTGCTGCCACCTACTGACAGGTGCTCCATATCAGCAACCTCAGTAGTCATTACACATCATGAGAGAACAGAATGGGGTGCTCTGCAGAACTCACAGACTTTGTTCGTGCTTAGGTGATTGGGTGTCACTTGTGTCATACATATCTACATGAGATTTCCACACTCCTTAACATTCCTAGGTCCACTGTTTCCAATGTGATACACCAAGCAAGGTGGCACAGTGGTTAACACACTGGACTCACATTTGAGAGGATGATGATTCAATTGCACATCTGACCATTCTGATTTAGGATTTCCATGATTTCCCTAAATCGCTTCAGGCAAATGACGGGATGATTCCTTTGAAAGGGCATGGCCAACTTCCTTCCCCATCCTTCCCTAATGTGATGAGACCGATGACCTTGCAGTTTTGTCTCCTCCCCAAAATTAACCCTCATCCTTCAATCTGATATTGTAGTGGAAATGTGAAGGGACACATACAGCACAAAGGCATACGGGCCTAACTTGTCTGTTGGCTGGCAGAGACCACTGACAGTTGAAGAGGGCTGTAATGTGTAATAATCAGACTTCTATCGAGACCATCAAACAGGAGTTCCAAACTGCATCAGGATCCACTGCAAGTACTATGACAGTTACAAGGGTGGTGAGAAAATTTGGATTTCATGGTCGAGCGGCTGCTCATAAGCCACACATCACACAGGTAAATGCCAAACGACACCTCGCTTGATGTAAGGAGTGTAAACATTGGACGATGGAACAGTGGAAAAACGTTGTGTGGACTGATAAATCATGGTACTCAGTGTGGCGATCCGACGGCAGAATGTGGGTATGCTGAATGCCTGATGAATGTCACCTGCCTGTGTGTGAAGTGTCAACAGTAAAATTCAGAGGTGATGGTGTTACGGTGTGGCCATGTTTTCGATGGAGGGGGCTTGCACCCCTTGTTGTTTTGCAGTGCACTATCACAGCACAGACCTACATTGACGTTTTAAATACCTTCTTGCTTCCCACTGTTGAAGAGCAATGCAGGGATGGCGACTGAATCTTTCAACACGATCGAGCACATGTTCTTAATGCATGGCCTTTGCCAGAGTGGTTACATGACAATAACATCCCTGAAATGGACTGGCCGGAACAGAGTCCTGACCTGAATCCTATAGAACACCTTTGGGATGTTTTGGAATGCTGACTTTGTGCAAGGCCTCACTGACTGACATCAGTGCAGCACTCCATGAAGAATGGGCTGCCATTCCACAAGAAACCCTTCAGCACCTGACTGAATGTATGCCTGCGAGAATGTAAGCTGTCAGCAAGGCTAAGGGTGGGCCAACACCATATTGAATTCCAGCATTATTGACAGAGGGCACCACGAACTTGAAAATCATTTTCAGCCAGGTGTCTGGATACTTTTGATCACATAGTGTATGTAGTTTGCCAAATAGAGAGTTAAGTGAAACTTGCTCATGACTGTTAAGAACGCTTGCTTCTTGGAACAAGACCATCCAAATATTAATAAATAAAGAGGCCTCAATCTCTTCACAGCTCTGGAGATAAAGTTTGCATTTCCTAATAATGTAATATTGGTGAGGTAAGGAATAGTGTCAATTGCTGATAAATGTTGCTTAGATGGTGCAATGCTAATTTCAATACATACGTGCCTTAAATATGTGACTTATTTTAGTATGGAGCTGCTTTTGTTGGGCCAGCACTTTATTCATGCACACTGGAGGCAGGACAGGATCATGCTGCCATTTATTTGAAATATTGCTAATGTATTTGTGATGGTATGACTGAAGTATGTGTTAAATATTATTATTCATTTGTTGGTCTCTTATCTAATGGTGACTGTAAATACTTAATTTTGAGATACAATTTTTAAAAACATTGTTCTCTTGCTCATATTGACAGAAACTCTTCTGATCTAGTTATTGAGTGTGTTTATATTACTGACTAAGAATTTGTAGTTGCCTTAAAGTCTTTACAAAGCATTTAAGATCCCTTGGATCACTTAACTGTCGTCAGTTCCATGTCCCACACAAGTATCTAATTATTGCTTAATTTTGTCCTTGAGCATGAGCTATATGCTATCTGTCTTCTCTGTATAATGTCCATAAAGTCATATGTGTCCACAAAGATGCAGGAGAGGACACAAAAGAGGGGCACGGCACTTGCTCTTTCCCGCCCCACCCACCCCCCCACCCCCACCCCCAGATCTGGAATACAGATTTTTAATTCCCTACTGAATACTCTAAAATTCTTGCTCTTCCTCCCCCCCCCCCCCCCCCCCACCCCCACCACCAGATCTGGAATACAGATTTTTAATTCCCTACTGAATTCTCTGAAATTCCCATGATTTCACTAAAACTCTCATTTAACCAGTTGTAGCATTATGTGGCTGGTCATACTGGATAACACTACAGCTTTAACAATTGCTGTGTATCTTATGGTTGTTTGGATGTCACTATGTCACAATTTCAGACCATCAGATTAAAAATGTGCCACTTCCATAATAATACAGAGAGGTGTACTTTGAAGACAGTTTGATAGGGTGCATAACTTTTAAGTATCAAAGTAATCTACCTGGAATAAATGTTGAGTGAAGGACAAGAAATTATTTGGTATACAATGAATTTTGTGTGTGTGTGTGTGCCTGTGTGTGTGTGTGTGTGTGTGTGTGTGTGTGTGTGTGTGTGTGTGCGTGTGTGTGTCTGTGTGTGCATGTGTGTTTGTGTGTGTATGTGTGTGTGTTTTTGTGGGTGTGGGTGTGTCATCTATAAATTTATTTTTTGTAGAATAACATGTCTTGAAACTGGCCAACAATTTTATACCAAAAAGAAAATTTTTGCCTTGTCCCCCTACTTCTATGGGTAAATTTTTGCAAATACCCACCCACGCATATTGCTTTTTGGTTTAACTCAATATAATATTCAAAATTGTCAAAAAATACTAGGACTGGTACAAAAAGTGTGGGGAATTCACTGCATGATCCGTCTTAGGTTTCTGTGAAATAAGGCCTGCTGTATCTTTAGTATCTCCATCAGACTGCAATATGAAGCCCATAACTATTCATATGCCCCAAAGATGCTACACATGTGAGACTTCAGACACCACCTCAAATGCTACACTGATCACAACTTGGAAGCAGCAGCTGTGGTTGTGGTATGTGCATGAAACAAGTACCTCTACAGTCTGCAACCAGTGTTCACTGAGAATGTATGTATGCCTTGTCACTGCAGCAGCTATCAGATCATTGCTATGGACTTGTCGTCTCTTGGACTTCACTTCTGTTACTTACTTGTAAGTTTAGTTTTACAACTTGTGTTATTGTGTGATTTTGCTTCAAATGTTCCTACACTAGATCATAGTTTAGACTATGATTGCAGTTCTGCTCTACCCTTGTCATTGTTTCCATCTGTATACATTACTCTGGGATCTCTACTATACAACAGTAAACTGGTGAACAGTAAACAAAAACGTTACAACAGTTAAATAAGTGTGTGCCTCTTTCATTTGGCAAAATCAAAGCCCATATTGGATTCTGCAATCACACTCCTGAAACAACAAAAAGCAAGAACTTCAACTGATCCTATAATAGCAGGCAGAATAAGAGGTGCTATAAACACAAGCAAGACAAAAATAAAATAAAAAGAACTGTTGAAGTGGCAGCTACAGAAGAACCAACAATAGCAGCAAATGTTCAATCAGATCTTGCAGCAGCAAGGGCAAGCAATTCATCAAACCCCATCATTCTAGCAATTTCGAGAGTGTCATGACAAATGTTAGGACTAGTACTCATAAACTCATCACATACAGAAATATAGAGTATCTACATCTACATCTATACTTCATAAACCACATTATGGTGTGTAGCAGTGGGTACTTTTGGTACCTCTCTATTTCCTCTCATTCCTACACAATTTTTGTAGTAATGTTTCTACACTAACTGTAAGTTATATAATTGTCTTGGTGTAAGCACTCTGCAATACAAATATCAAAAGGAAAAAATTTGTTTTCCTGTTTTTCTTGTAATGCACACTGTCAGAAATTCAACAGTAAACCTCTCTGTGATGCACAATGCCTGTCTTGTAGCATTTGCCACTGTACTTTGTCGAGCATCTCTGTAATGCTCTTGCACCAATTAAACAAACTAAGATGATAAAAACTACTTAAGATAGAGCACACTACTCTCCATGTGAACTTCTATTCTCTTCTATCCATCTAACCTATTAAGATCCTAGACTGATGAGCAGTACTCAAAAATCTGCCAGACAAGTAAAATGAAAGGCACTTCTTTCATGGAAGTACAGTATGAGCTCATTATCATGAATTTCAAGGGATCAAAAAATGAAGGGTTTGTTTAAAAAAATTGTATTAAGTGAAAAACACAGATTTTAATATGTATGCATATGCTGTAGTACAGTACTGTGTAATGTACTATATTATCAGTCACATTATATTATTGTAGACATATAACACCATTAAGTGATTGTAAAAGTACAACTACCCAAAAATTACAGTGTCTTCTTGAAAAAAATTCAAGCATGGTTCACTGATGTCAACAGGAACGAAAATATCTTGTAATTTCACAAGCAGTTGTAACTATAGTGTCCATAAACCCAGCAGTGATGTCAGATGTTGAAGCAAATCATTCCAAACTGTCCAAGAGTGTACACATCTCCTGATGGGTGGGTGGGATGGTATCTGTATTCTCCTCTTCCTCACTTCCATCTGATGATCCTTGTTGCACCTCAGTCACAGCATTTGGCACATCAGATTCCACTGAAATGCGTACAGCAACAATGTTGTGTGCACTAACGAATTTCCCAAAACTAATCCCTGGATTCACAACATCTTGCAGAACTCTCCATTCATTAGGTGAAATAGCATCATCTAACTTAAGGATATCTTTAGTTTTGCTATGTCTCCATGCTCTGTATATGATGTGGTGAAGCAGAGTTTCAGGTTGCTGTGATTGCTGTTACTGCATGAAGCAAATTCCAGTTTGTGGTTGCAGTATTGTTTTCAACAGCACAAACTGCAGCTCTTACAAATCTCTTGTAATAACCTCTCTTCCTGAGAGAAATGATGCCTTGGTCCATGGGCTGACTTGTGCCTTGTTGCATCTGGTGGAGAAAACTGAACCTTTATGTTTGTTAGGTTCAGATCCTGTACATTACGGGCAGTGTATCTGTCCAGTATAAGAAAAACATATCTGCTTTCAGAAACCATTTGACTGTTGAGATGAAGAAGCCACTTGTGAAATGATGTGCTGTTGAGCCAAGCTTTCTTATGGTGAAAGATATAAGGTAAAATATCCATACTTACATTTTAAAACAATATGGTTTCTCAGAAATATTGATATTCCAGGGATAAAACTTCTCATTGTCATCCACATTAAATCCAAGGGGAACAGTTAAATATTGTTTGCTGAGTGATCCACCATGACACTTAGCACTTAGCACAGGATCACGCTTAAATACAGGATCATTTAGTAATCATGAAAGCATTACGGAGGTAATAGATAAACTCCAGTGGAAGACTCTGCAAGAGAGATGCTCAGTAGCTTAGTATGGGCTTTTGTTGAAGTTTTGAGACCATATCTTCACCGAGGAGTCAAGCAGTATATTGCTCGCTCCTATGTATAGCTCACGGAGAGACCATGAAGATATAATCAGAGAGATAAGAGCCCACACAGAGGCATACTGACAATCTTTCTTTCCACAAACAGTACAAAACTGGAATAGAAGGGAGAACTGATAGAGGTACTCAAAGTACCCTCCGTCACACACCGTCAGGTGGCTTGCGGAATATCGATATGGATGTAGATGTAGATGTAGATTTTATCTCGAGTGTGTGATTTGAAAAACGTTTGTAGAAAAGTCCAGTTTCATCCATATTGAACATATCACATGAGGCATACCTTCTCCTCACTCAATCAAATTCATGCAATCAGCTGTTCTCACTTTCTTCATCAACTTTATTTGCTTCACCAAAAACTTGTACAGATGAAACTGAATGTCTGTTTACGAACCAATACAGCCAACCAGCAGAACTACTGAAGTATGATGCATATATTTTTGGTAATCTTATTTTCTTTTGATTGAATCACAGGGCCACTTAAAGATATGTTTGGTGCATGCATATGATTGAACCATACTAGCAGTAACGTCTTGATGTCCCTGTACTAAGGGCCACATAACTCATTTATATTTGTTTCAGGAACCTGATGGAGCTTCATTAATCAATTTTTCTCAATTGTGAATTATGGTAGATAAAGTAGATTGGGAAATTCCAAACTGCTCTGCAATTGCTGTTTTCTGTGTATCACAGTTCACTTCACCTAGAATCTCAGAGTTTACCAGTACAGTTAGAGCTCCCTGTTTCCTCTTTGCAATGTTGCACGTGCTACTATTTTCTGATTTTTATTCTGTATTCTAACTCCATTTGGCTATGAAGAAAAGAACACCTGGCACTGAATACTTTTGCAAATGTTCATTCACACATTACTGAGTTTATTTAAATGTACTGTACACAGTGATTGTTGAGGCAATAATCGTAGCTGCCAACTACAAAATGTTATAAACAAGACAACAATGGGTAGTTAGCTTCGTAGTTTCATTCCTTGCATTCAATCCAGAAAAAAATTAACAATTGAAAATACTGTAACATCAGAAATTTGTCTTACAATGAAATTTAATTACATTAGGTACTGAAAAATTGTTTGTAAATTATCTTAACCAGAATTGCTATTAACCAATAAAACCTCCCATAAGAACAATGTATTTCTGTTGAGGGCAACATTTTTTTATGATAACAATGTGTTCACCTTAAACCAGTTCATGCTATTGAGTTTATACTATATTACATTTCCTTAAGATTCTGCCAATGAACCTTATCCTGACCTCTGTTTTCCTACAGTTTGTTTTATGTGGTCATTCCACTTGAGGTTCTCTATATGGCTACGCCTAGGTATTTTATAGTAGTTACAATTTCCTGTGATTTGTTACCAACCACAAAATCGAACGGTAGTGGATCTCCTCATGTATTCATGGGCAATATGTTATACTTACTTATTTCCGGGTTCAGCAACCAGTCCCTCTACCAGCTGCAGGTCTTCCTCCATTTTGTTACATTCATCATGGGTTGCAGCCATCTGACAGGCAACACTGTCATCCATCAATGATGTCATGGAGCTGTCAGCAGTGTCAACTAGATAATTAATGGTCAGTTTATCAGAACAGTATTGGCCCTGCCATACCCTATTGGGGTGCTCCTGAACCTACCTTTACATTTGTCAATGTTATTCCTTTAAAAAGGTGAGTTGAGTACTTTCAGCAAGGAAGGCTTAAATACAGTCACAAATTTGGTCTGATACTCAGGAAGCTCATTTTTTCACTATCTGGTAAGTAGCAAATTGGAACTGTATCATATGCCTTCCTGGCATCAAAGAATGTGGAAACAACCTGAGCACCTTTGTCCATGACATTTTGGATCTCAAGGATGAACAGTGTGTGCTGAATTTCATCAGATCTCTGCCTGCGGAATTAATTTTGATTTTAATGGAGCATAAAACACAAATCTACAACACACTTATATCAGTGATATAAGTATACAATTATGTCTGGTGATCCTTCCTGAACATGGGAATTACAGGCACTTTCCAATCACCAGGTTCCCTATGAAAGATGCAAAAATTGGGACTATTTCCAAAAATGTGCTTCAAAGTAGAATATGAAACTGAAAATATTAAAAATGTTTTAGATTTGACCATTACAAGAAGTCCAACCATCACTGATATGAAAATTGGTAACCCATCATGAGAAAGATGTCAACATAATTTCAGATTTGATATGACATAAGGTATTTCAGATACTTAAACAGGTGGTGGTCACTAACAACTGCAAACAGAAGAAAATATGTAAACTGTGTGTCAGATTGACAGCAGTACAACTCTAAAAGCAAAGAGAAAATGGAGTAAAAGACAAATATTTAAAGCTGTCCTGTAAATGTAAAGTACCTAATAAGGTAGCAAAACTCTTTAGGAACATGAATGGGAAGGTTCTTCTTCATAACAGATATATTAGGCACTAGCTTACAGAATGTTATGAAAAGAAGAACTGATTACCCACTTCAACCAACAGGTGTGTATAGTGTATAAAAGGGAACATGTTGGAGGTTAAAAAGGTAAAAAAGGTAGGAGACAAGGTACTGGCGGAAGTAAAGCTGTGAGGATGGGACATGAGTCGTGGTTGGAAAGCTCAGATGGTACAGCACTTGCCCACAGAAGGCAAGGGCCCTGAGTTCGAATCTCAGTCCGGCACACAGTTTTAATCTGCCAGGAAGTATCATATAAGCACACACTTCACAGAAGAGTGAAAATTTCATTCTGGAAACATCCCCCCAGCTGTAGCAAAGCCATGTCTCCACTATATCCTTTCTTCCAGGAGTGCTAGTTCTGCAAGATTTGCAGGAGAGCTTCTGTGAAGTTCGGAAGGTAGGAGACAAGGTACTGCCAGAAGTAAAGCTGTGAGGATTGTGCATGAGTCATGCTTGAATAGCTCAAATGGTAGAACACTGGCCCGCAAAGGGCAGAGGTCCCGAGTTCGAGTCTCGTTCAGGCACACAGTTTTAATCTGCCATGATGTTTCATATCAGCATACACTCTGTTGCAGAGTGAAAATTTCATTATACGTGTTATACATTGGACAAACTGGAAGGAACTTTAGAATGTAATACAAGGAGTACCAGAAGTATACTATTACCAAAATTATCATAAAGTACCAGTCTCTGAAACCTAAGCCTTGACAGTGTGAGTAGACAGCACAGTATAAAAGTTCTGCACAGAGTAGGAAAAGATAAATTACTTGATGTTTTTGAGAAGCTGAGAATTTTTGCTTGCAAAAAGACAGAACCTGAGTCACTACTCAAGGAATTGGATGACTGCAAAATAAATTGTTTTTATTCCATCTTTCTGACCCCACTGTAGTGAAAAATAATAAGTAGTCCTTCAGGTTCAATGCACAAACATGAGTCACAAATAGAATGCGACAGGAGTAGCTCAAAATGGTGGAACGTGAGGGGTGTGCAGTCAGCCTGTCTCTGAGTGTCTGCACATGCTGTATGCAAATAAGCATGAACGGGAAGTAACCTGCAAGTGGAGGTCACTATCCTTACATCAGTGCAAGACAAGGAGGACCCTTCAACAATACAGAAGTCGACAGTAATCTCTTTTTTGCTAATTATCTGATTTACTCTATTGTCTTAGTTGCTATTTGATCATAATATACATGTTATAACAACTATAATTGTACATTCTTTGTCTACACTATCTAGCTCTTTCTAATGTCTCTGTAAAATACTTACACAATCTCTGTGGTAATGTGGTAGCTTAATTGTTATTTGTAACTATTTTACTAAGTCAGTTATCTAAATAGACTTACTGTAGGATCTGCACGTTGTCAATAAGCTGGATTCTTCTAGGCTACTTGATAATGCATGCTTGGCATGTGAAATGGGTATACAGTAAGCAGTAATGTATAAGTGGGACTGTATGCTGCATACTATACACTAATCTCTTTCTGTTGCTCTGTACTAGCATGGAAAAAATATTAACAAACACATGTAGCAGCAGTGAGGCTACAATTCAGGCAGCCTCAGAAGAAAGATTCACAATAATAGTCAACATGAAAATGAATAACTACAGCCGTGAAACCAGTAAACCAACTTGGGAATTGTGCACAGGATGAATTCAAGAACTTTCACACATTTAGCATCCCTACTGCCCTCCACTCACAATTTATTTATTTATTTATTTTTACACATATTGTTCTGTAGGACCAAATGGAGGAACAAATCTCCAAGGTCTTGGAACGTGTCAGTACATGAATTTACAACATAAAAGTAATAACAGATAAAATAAAATGTTTATGGACCCAAAAAACGATAAGCCATAACTTTATGAAAACGTAGTCAACAATATACCACAGGAATCAGTTAATCATCCGAATATCAGAAGCGTCACATTTGGAAACTCTTCAATTTTGATTTGAAATCACATGGATTGTTCCTAAGATTTTTGAATTCTTGTTGTAGCTTATTGAAAATGGGTACAACAGTACACTGTACACCTTCCTACACAACAGTCAAGGAATTGCGGTCCCAATGTGGATTTGATTTCTGCCTGGTATTAACTGAGTGATAGTTGCTAATTCTTGGGCATAAGCTGATATGGTTAACAAGAAACAAAAGGGAAACAATATATATATATTAAGAGGTCAATATCAGAATCCCCAGACTAGTGAACAGGGGATGACAAGAGGTTCATGAACTTACACCACTTATTGCCCAAACCACTCACTCGTTTCTGAGCCAAAAACACGCTTTGAGAATGTGAAGAGTTACCCCAAAATGTAACACCATATGTCATAAGAGAATGAAAATAACTAAAATAGACTACTTTTTGTGTCGAACTATCACTTACTTCAGATACTGTTCGAGTAGTAAAAATGGCAGCATTAAGGCTTTGAACAAGATTCTGAATGAGAGCTTTCCATGACAGTTTACTATCTATCTGAACACCAAGAAATTTGAACTGTTTAGATTCACTAATCATGTGCCCATTCTGTGAAATTAAAAAGTCTGGTTTTGTTGAATTGTGTGTTAAAAAATGTAAAAAACGTGGCTTACTGTGAATTAGCATTAATTTATTTTCTAGAAGCCATGGACTTGTACCATGAACTGCACTATTCGAAACAGTGCCAGTGTTGCACACAACATGCCTTCCTTACTGCCGAGCTAGTGTTATCAGCAAACAGACATATTTTAGGATCACCTGTAATACTAGAGGGCATATCATTTATATACATAAGGAACTGGAGAGGTCCCAGCACTGATCCCTGAGGCAACCCCTATTTGACTGCACCCCACTCAGACCCCATATCACAGCCATTCTCATCACTGCGGATAATGATTTTTTGCTGTCTCTTGTTAACATAAGAGGTGAGCCAATTTCGAGCTACTCCGCGAATACCATAATGGTCCAACTTCTGGGGAAATATTTTGGGATCAACACAATGAAACGCTTTAGTTATATCAAAAAAAGATGCCTAGCGTTCAAAACCTTCTGTTTAACCCATCTAGTACCTCACAGAGAAAAGAGAAAATGGCATTTTCAGTTGTTAAACCATTTCTAAAAGTGAACTGTACATTTGATAGCAAATTATATGAAATAAAATGATCAATTATCGTTACATATACAGCTTTTTCCATAGGTTTAGCAAACACTGATGGCATAGAAATACGTCTAAAATTGTTCATATTATCCTTTTCTCCAATTTTACATATGGGCTTTACTTCTGAGTACTTTAATCGTTCACAAAACAGACCATCCAAAAGAAAATATTACAAATATAGCTAAGAACAGAGCTAACACATGCAGTACAGTACTTAAATATTCTGCTAGGTACTCCATCAAATCCTTGAGAGTCCATAGTCTTCAGCGATTTACTTATTGACTCAGTCTCCTGCTTGTCAGATTCACAGAGAAGTATTTCAACCGTCAGGCTCAGAAAGGCGTTTTCCAAGAGAGTTATATGATTCCCTGCAGAAACTAAGTTTTTAAAAGTTTTGTCTATGCCTGTGCTACTGTTCCTTTGCACCCTGTTTTGAAAAAAACACACTCTGCATCAGATCATATGAATTTAGGAGATCTTCCAACATCCTTTTTCTTGCACAGTCACACACAAAATTAGTACTGAACTCACCACATATAGCCAATTTTTGATACTTCCTATAAAGTGAACCAAGAACCGTCTGGGGCTTAAGTAGAAATGCTCTGAAGTCAGAGTTAGGGGACCTATTAACAACAACAATAGCAGTTTAGTTATGCTAAATTCAACTGCCCCTGCATAACCAGCGCAGTGCCGAGAATGGAATATCCGTTTCTTACACACTTTCACCTGTGACTGGTTTCATTAGTAATTGTGATATGCACTGTATAAAATCTTCCACTTGCGTGATCCTGGTGCTACTAATTGTCATATGTCCTGTGTATAAATCTTACAGCTGTAGTGCCTCTATTGTCCCTCTCAGCTTGTCACCAAAGCAGCAGTTTGTGTTGCTTAGCCTGCTGATGAGGCCAAGTGGTTCTAGACGCTTCAGTCCAGAACCGCACACCTGCTACGGTTGCAGGTTCGAATCTTGCCTCGGGCATGGTTGTGTGTGGTGTCCTTAGGTTAGTTAGGTTTAAGTAGTTCTAAGTCTATGGGACTTATGACCTCAGATGTCAAGTCCCATAGGGTTTAGAGCCATTTTGAACCTTTTTTGTGTTGCTTGGGCCTTAAACTGGTTCTGAGGCCACTACCTACTGAAATAGCCATAGCTACACAGATCACTGAATGCAACAAAGTTAAAGGAAGTCAAGTTGTAGTGAAAAGTCACAATTTCCTTAACTCGAGTAAAGGTGTGGTCCCTTGTGACGAGCTTAAGAATAATGATGAGGCAGAGAGAGATGGGGATTAGTAATCATGATGTCATCATAATGATTTTGGTCTCTAAGGTTGATAAATCAAACAAGAAGGCTATAAGAGTATTTCTGCTAGAAATAGCAGATTCATAACATCCCACTTAGACAATGAATTGGCAGAATTTAGTTCCAGTACAATGGATGAAGAGGAATTATGAGCAAAGTTTTAATGGATTGTATATCATACTCTGGAGGAATCTGTCCCATGTAAGTGGAGTAAAGATGGAAAAGATCCACCATGGTTTAACAATGAAATTGGGAAATTGCTGGGAAAGAAAACGTTGTTGCACTCTCAATTCAAAACAGTACACGCAAATGATGACAGGTAGATGTTAATACAAATTTGATCGTCTGTAAAAAGACTGATATGCAAAGCTTACAACAACTAAGACCATTATACATTACCAATAGAGCTTGCCGAGCGGCCGAAGAAAATTCTGGTCCTACATAATATCATTAATGGGACCTAAGCCTTCAATCCAGTCAGCCATTGACCAGAATGGTGTGCCTGCAGAAGACAGCGGGATTAAAGCTGAAGATTTAAATTGCACATTTAAAAAATCATTCACACAGGAGAATCACAGAAACACACTGTCGTTTGATCATCCCATGACATTGGTGGTGGGGGCTAATGTGGGGAAGGGGACCAAATAGTGAGGTCGTCAGACCCATGAGATACAGAGGATATAGTAATGAGCAACCATGGTGTACATAAATAACTGAAAGAGTTGAAAGCAAATATGTTGCAGGTACTGATGGAATCCCAGTTTGGTTCAACAAAGAGTACTGGTTCAACAAAGAGTGCTCTACAGCATTGACTCCTTAGTTAGCATGCATTTATTGTTAACCTCTTACCCAGCACAAAGTCCCAAGTGACTGGAAAAAAGTATATAAGTATATAAGAAGGTGAACAGAACAGACTCACAAAATTAGATACCAATATCATTAACATTCATCTGCTGCAGAATCCTTAAACATATTCTCAGTTTGAACGTAATGAATTTCCTTGGGAGGGGAAAGCTTCTGTCCACAAATCAACATGGTTCTAGAAAGTATCACTCATGTGAAACACAGCTTTCTCTTTTCTCACATCGAATCCTGTGACCCATAGGTGAAGGGCAACAGGTGACTTCCATATTCCTAGATTTCTGTAAAGCATCTGACGTGATGCCACTCCGCTGACTGTTGGTGAAGGTACGAGCATATGAAATAGATTCCCAGGTATGTGAGTGCCTTGGAAACTTCTTAAGTAGCAGGATCCAGTATGTTATCCTCAACAGCATGTGTTCAAGACATGGATATCGTCAGGTGTGGCACCAGGGAAGTGTGATAGGACTGCTGTTATTTTATATACAAATAAGTGATTTGTTGGACAAGGCAAGCAGAAATCTGCAAAAATCCATAATGTTATAGTACAGTATTAGTAGTGTGCTTCTTGACACTGTCACATTAATTAAATATCTAGTCATAACACTGTAAAGCAATATGAAAGGGAATTAGCATGTAAGGACTATAGTAGGAAAGGCAAATGATGGTTGACTTCAGTTTATTGGGAGAATTTTAGAAAAGTATGGTTCTTCTGTAAAGGAGACTGCATGCAGGACAGTAGTGCAACCAATTGGTGGGTACTTCTCGAGTGTTTGGGATCTACACCAGGTCGTATTAAAGGAAGATGTTGAAGCATTTCAAAGGTAAGCTGCTAGGTTCCTTACCATTAGGTTTGAACAACACACAAATGTTAATGAGATGCTTTGGGAACTTAAATTAGAATCACTGACTAAAATGTCACATTCTTTAACGCTATTGAGAAAATTTAAAGAACCAACATTTGATGTTTACTGGAATGATTCTGCAGCTACTAACATACGTATTGAACCAGGTCAATGAAGATGAAAGTAGAGAGATTAGAGCTCATAGGGAAGAACATGGACAGCTGTTTTCCCTCACTCTACTTCCAAGTGGAACAGGAAAGGAAACGACTAGTAGTGGTACATGGTTTCCTCCACCATACTGTGGCTTGTGGAATATGTAGGTAGGTGTAGCTGTAGATGTAGAATTTCTTATATACCGCAGGCATATGGGCATTAGGCCATATTCTAAGGTGTGTTCCTGCACCTAACATTTTGCCTCTCAATATTGGAGACATCATCAGAAACTATAAAGATACAGTCAGTAGTTTCAAACTCCAACAAGCTCAGAAAGCCAAACTGTTTCTACATAACAGCACAACAGTTGGTTTGTGATGTCATCCGACTGCTGCTTGAGACCATGGACTCAGCCAGTTGGTGTTCTCGGACTTGTACTCCCAAAAAGTCAGCTATGTTTCCTTTATTTAGCAGTAAGTTCCACGTGAACTTGTCACTGGAGACAGGTAACAGCTAAACGGCTTTCTCTAGTACAATAGGTTTATCAAGGTGCAATCATAGCTATGCTGTGATGTAGAGATAGAGGCAATAGAAATTTAAAAGGAAAGAAGAAGGATTTGACATGTTGTGAGACTCAGTGCTAAATCAAAACAACTGCATCAACTCTTCCAGTGTACAAGCTCCAGAACACACATTGCCACAACTATGTGATCATAGGCAATTCAGAAGCTTAAAACCTTCAAGTATAGCTCCAGATCAATCATAACTTCCACTCTAGTAACAATCAGATCAGTCACATAGAGTACTGATGGTACAAAAAAAGCAGGCTACACCACAACAAAAAATGGCACAAATTACAGCAGAATGTCAAATTGCTAATCACCACTATTGTGACCACTAAAAGATAAATGCTATATTCATAAATAGAAACATGGAAGAGAAAATCAAGAAATCATCAGAGGTTTCCATACTTGTTTATTGTAATGAGTCTAAATTTGACCCACGAAGAGAAACAAGGGAATGTGTAGCCTGTTGGAGAGAAACAACTGATCTCTGCTTGGGAACATTAACTGCCACGTGTCTTAAATACCAGTAGCAAGATAAGATGGGAACATACACAAATTAATAACCAACTAGTGCCCATACTCCAACGTAATATGAATGGGATCAGGACACAAGTGGATGAACTGAAATTATTAGCATAGGGATGGCATTTGTGCTTATGTCTACAAGAGATGCAATTTAAAATGAATGCTGCCACTATGTTAGGAAGATAAAGCCTCCATCAAAAGCAAAACTTCACTGTCAACAAGACTACAGTTGTGTGAGCATATTTATCATCGAGGTAATCCATTACTTGCTTCTCCTCCTTAACACTTACTTACAAGAAGTTGCTGTAATGGCAAGTGTGCCATACAGAGAGACACTACACTCTGTACACAAGTTCTCTGTATAAGAATTATGAAGTGACTTTATGGAATGGTTCTCTTCAATTTGCTTCTCACTTTTAGGATTTGATGATCAGTACCCAGTCATCAGATTCCTAAAGAAATTCTCAAAAACTCAAGAAAATCGTTTTTGAATAGAAGAAAATTTCCAAGAATTGGTAAAAAATTGAACTGTATTAAATCCATCAGCTGTAACTGAGTGCTTAGCATGTAAGTCTCATAACTCCAGTGTTACTAGTTTTATACTCACAGGCAGTATGTTTTTTTCATTTAATTTATTTATTTATCATCCAGTCAAAATATTTATTAACCAACATTACTCCATATTTTGTTAATAAAAACACATCTTTTTACTCTAAGTAATAATTGAATGTAAACTTCAATATTCACAAAAAAATTAAAATTTGATACAAAAACTGAAAAGAAAATGTCACACTTTTTTTATTACAGTATTACTGATTTGTGTACACACACACACACACAAACACACAGCATTTTGCTTATGTGTATCAATTTTTTTTTTAAATTACTTTGTGTAGAACTTTGCTTCTGCCGTTTTTTCCCAACATTTGAGTCTTTAATGAAACGAATTGGTTACACATCTATCATTCAAAATGCTTTCCATCTCTGGCCACTAATTTCTCCTATCTTTCAGGTATTGTACGAATCCAATGTCGAAAAAATTGTTCATCTTTTGAAGCGATCCACGAGTCGACCCAATTTGTGACTTCTTCATGAGATCGGAAGTGTTGGTCAGCCAGGCCATGCGCCATTGATCCAAACAGGTTATAGTCAGAGTGAGCAGTGTCTGGAGAATATGGGTGTGGTAGGACTTCCCATTTTAACGTTTCCAAGTACGTTTCGACCTCTTTTTCAACGTGGGGTCGAGTATTGTCATACTGCAAAATCACTTTATCGTGCCTCTCGTTGTATTGCGACCATTTGTCTTTTAATGCTCTACTCAAACGCATAGTACACAACGCAGAGCTGGCCCCACCAAATGCAGAGCATGATCTTGGAGCCTCGAATATTCGGATTGGCTGTTGACGTGGAACCATGGCCGAGATATCCCCATGATATTTTGCGTTTAGGGTTGTAATAATGAACCCATTTTTCGTCCCCAGACACAATACGATGGAGAAATCTCTTCCGTTTTGGCCTCTGAGGCAACGGTTCACAAACACAAATGCCATTCAACGTCTCTTGGTTTCAGCTCACATGGGACCCAAGTTCCATCTTTCTGAATCATGTTCATAGCCTTGAGACGGTTTGAATTGGCTTGCTGTGTCAGTACCACTAATCATGCCAATTCTTCTTGAGTCTGACACGAGTCTTCAGTCAGTAATGTCTCTAATTCTGCATCTTTAAAATATTATCTCTTCCACCAATATGCTAGTCTATGACGTTAAAATCACCGTTCTTTAAGCGTTGAAACCTATCACGACACGTTCTTTCACTAACAGTGTCCTTACCATACGTACTTGAGACCATTCATCGAGGCCCATTTGCTGTTTTCTTCATATTGCTACAAAACAGTAACACCTCCCGCAAATGAGAGAATTAGGCTCATAAATTGACATTTTCAATCAAGAATAACTTTATGATGCAGACACAAATCGACTGATGTTTGAATGAGGTTATGTTGACCGAGGTCCAAGCTAACTGCATGATGTCTGCAATCTGTTTCTTTTGACCACTTCTTAGGTCGTGTTCTATGTGAGCGACAGAAGCGAGCGACTTCTGGATATGCGTCACTCCAACGAAAAGCAGGAGCATCGGGTGAAAAGCTTGGGTGTCCTGCGTGCGAGCGACCATGTCGCGATACAAGATGGCTGCTTAGAGCCAATCAGCTGTTTCTATAAAATGGTGTCCCTAACCTGTAGAATACTGTAGCGAGAGAGTAAGGCTACAGAATTACGTTTACTTAAGAAAATAAAGTGAAAAGGAATGCCGTGCATGAAATTTACAAAGGGAGCAATTTCCATGGAGAATTTCATAAATATCATCAACTGCAAAGACCACCAGACAAATTCTTCGATTACAAGTGAATGAGCAGAGGAGCATTCGACTATCTCATCAATAAGTTGAATACGAATGTTTTTTACATGATCAAGAACTTTTACTAGCCAATAAATGCAGAGGAATGACTACTACATGACTAACTACGCTAAATACAAGTATAAGTACACAGATTGATAACACTGACGAATAGCTAGCTATGCTGAAGGGTTACTGCATAAGTTCTTGATAACGTGTTAGGGAACGGTCCTCTGTTCGATCCCCCCCCCCCCCCCCCTCCATTCTTATATTTTTACTGACTCAGTTACAATTCTCTACACTAAGTTTTATGTATACTGCTTACCCTGCATCGCTAAATATATTTTTAAGGTCTTGCCAAAGAGCTTTATCTTCACACCTATCCCAGTATATCACACACATTTAATTCCTAATAAATTACAATGAACCATGAAATTTTACAGATATTTGATGTTTCGAACGTAATTCATCAGCAGTCAATGTTAAAGCCAAGCCTTTAAATTACTCTAATTAGTCTGGAAAAGTAAACCTTACAATTTTGTGTAATGATTTGTCTAAAAGTGTGAAATAAAACATTAGGGAAATGTTTAGTGTACCTCATTTTCTGTTCATGGTTTCGAGCATCAGTCAAAGGTACATAGAATGTTTCTCTGATTTACTTATTTCTTTTACACAAATCATTTCATAAATTATTTGACTGATTTCTTTCATTTTTCAGTTCCAAGTTTTATTCCGAAAGCATGATCTTAATGACTCATCGCTTGCCTTCCTAAAGTACTTGATTCGAAGGAAGCTTTTTTGGCATTTAAATACTGAACCAATATATCTTTTTAGGTGCAAAATAGCTAGGTCTTGAACAGATGAAATTTTTGACACTCCATTTACATTCCTTGGCAGCTGCTTTTCATGAAATATTTCAAGTTTTCCTCAGCTTATTAATTATATTTTCGCTTATTACCCTTATTACTTTCAAGCAGTTAAATATTTTCATGCCAAACTAGACCTCATGCTGGTCACTTTGATGTCCTGTTTACCTGTTCCTCTTCCTTTGTTTGGCTATGAAAATGTGGACAAAACCTCATGTATAAGTTATAGGGAGTCTTGTTTTCGCTCTGATCACGCGTTTACAAAAACGTCTATAGTGTTAATCATATGAGAAAATAGTCCATTCTGATTGCTGTCATTTCCAAAATTCGTCGTTTCTATATCTTGAATCTTTTATGAGATACGACGATTTTTACGAAAACTAGTCCTTTCTAGGTGCTGTCATTTCCAAAATTCGTCGTTTCGATATCTTGAATCTTTTATGAGATATGA
This sequence comes from Schistocerca americana, assembly GCF_021461395.2. Taxonomy (NCBI): domain Eukaryota; kingdom Metazoa; phylum Arthropoda; class Insecta; order Orthoptera; family Acrididae; genus Schistocerca; species Schistocerca americana. The sequence continues at coordinate 340,011,447 of NC_060130.1, forward strand.
CAATTTTTACGACCTGAAGTGCAGGAAAGGTTCAGTCGCGGCGCGAGCGACCCGTCTGCGGACATAACAACCAATATCTCAAGAATGAAGTGAGATATTATTCCGGTCTCAACTTTAAATACAATTGCGATGTATTGGTTACATTTCATACGCGATAATTTATGGCCTTAAATTAACTATATGGAAAGTCTACACAATGTGATTTTACCTCAGCAAATTCTTAAAAATTTCGTGCAGCCATGTAGGGGAGAGTAGGGGAAATACATGCACCTAAGGAAAAACCGATGTGAACCATTCATTACGTCATTAAAACGTACGAAAATAAGTACATACCATACAATGAACATTTCACCGCATATTCCAATCGTTTGTAAATAGTTATAAACAATACCTTAATTTTGGACATTAAAATAAAAAAGTGCAAATGCGTGATATTCCCCACCCCTTAGGGTAATGACACGCAAAGTACTGGATAATAACACGTAAAACAAACAAACCATAAAAATGTACAATACTTGATATTTTTATTTGCTTATTAGTTACTACAAATAGTAAACAGTATATTTAAGAACGAAAGAATGTAATTCTACAAACATCTCTTATAATTTGCGTTTTTTACATTTTATTAATATGAAAAGAGTTCATTTTCTCATACATCAAAGATCGTACTCGTAACCTTTTGGAGTGTTCCAGCCACTATATTCTTCATGACTCCATCTGCTATAGCAAATACATCGGTATGATAGTTCTCCATCTTTCCCAAACCCTCTAAAAACTAAACAGACATCTTCTGAAATCGCCAATGGATCAATATCATTCATTTCATCGTCATTACAAATGTTCTGCAAGTCTAGATTTAGGTCATCCTCGTTGCTACTTTCACTTTCTAGGTGGTGTTTCTTCTTATATAATGTCTGTTTCTTCTTCAAGACTTTTTAAGTTGCAGATTTCTGCACTTATCTGCTTTACCCTTAAGATTTCTTTTCTTGTTTCCTTCTGCTTTCTTTTTCATGGCTTCTTTTTGTTTCTTTATTGATAACTCCGTTAGCAGTTTATACTTCTCTGGAGCTGCTGTAAGGATCACTGACTTTCCCTTAGACTTTCCCATGACTTGTTTCATCTTAGGAAGAACTTGTTTTTGTTTTGGAACAGGAGATATTTCAAATACACTAACGTGCTTGACACATGCACTTTTAGTTGATATTGTTGTGTCCTCTTCTAGGCCTACTAGAAGTGGAACATCTTCTGCTGAAGATCCAGGAATCTGTTCTTGGCTCCTTTTGGGGATATGTGGCTCGTTTGTAGATGCAACCACTTCATTTCCATTTGTTGCATTCGGAACCTCTTCATCTGCAAGGACAACATCTCTGAAGATCTCACATTGTTATAAATCGTCATGCTGAAATTTGGTTGGGTTGATAGGGCAAATACCACTTACCTTAAACCCTGACTGCCCCTTGTCCATAGTAGCGACCTTAATATATGCCGTATTAAAATGTTCTGCTAACTCATATGGCGTAATTTTGTGGTACACATGTGACTTCATATACATGTCACATTCACGATTGAAGGCTGATTTCAAAGAAGAAAAGAATGTAACATCTAGTGGTTGAAGCTTGTTAGAAGTGTGTGGAGGTATTGTTACCATGACAATAGAATGTTTTTTACAAAATTAAAAAATATTAAGTGAAATGTGGCTGCTGTGATTATCTAAAATCAGCAGCACAGGGTCATCAATAGTTGATTTTACATTGTCCTGAAAATGTTGGATCCATTCGAAAAATAATGACTTATTGGACCAGCCATTGACGGAACAACCAGATAATGCTCCAACTGGTCCACCTTTACTTAAAAGATTTGTCATCCTCTTCCTGGGGAAGATAAACATAGGGGGTATGTAGGTACCAGCAGCACTGAAACAATGTATCACAGTAACGTTTTTCCCCCTTTCCTAAGACGTGGCCCCATCTATTTGTTTGACACTTTTAAGAGCCAAAATTCTCTCGAGCTTTTGTACAGCATTTATGACCATTTCATCGGCGTTGAACACTGACCCCTCTTTAAATTTATATTTTTCGAAGACATGTTAAAGTTTTTAAAACATGCGTTAACCTCCTCTTCATTAAATGCCTGTATTCTGTTAATGCTAGTTGCTTCAGGTTTTCTCATGCTAATACTTGGATTTCTTTTCAAAAATAGAGCTAGTCAATCCTTTCCAGCTAACTTAGATGACTTATTAAAATTGTTTGCAATGTTGTTAGCCTCTGCATACTCAAATGCAATCTTTCGCAGCTGGATGCATGTAATGTCATAGAACAGCTTGGCCATTGTCATAACATGATCCCTAATCTCATTTTCCTGTTCTGTCGAAAATGTTGGGTTTCTCCCAAGTTTTGGAGCCTCGGTTTTTTTAACGTTCATTCTCGTTCACAGAGTAGCTTCATGAATGCCAAAAGCTCTTGATACTTCTCTTATTTTTCTTACAGATTTGATGGTATCAAGAGCGTTATCAAGTTCATCTTGCGTCCATTTTGCTTTCTGGGTTTTTCTTTTATATCTACCCATCTGAAATTTAAAAAAAAAAACCTCATTAGTTTTGAAAATATAACCCACAAGGGGGAATACCATGCACTTCAATAGATGCATGGCATTACCCCACTGTAGGTTCGATGACTAACCTAAGCATAACTCGGCACCTAATTCGAATAGTGGGACAAATATACAATTAAATTAAAGGTTTCATCTAGGGTTAGTAGTTGATATGCAAGAATTACATTAAAGCAACATATAGTAGCACTTACCTTGCAAAATACAGTTGACCAAAAATACATGAGACACACCAAAAATAAACAATACTTAACTGCTCTAACAATGCCACTGGAAAATGGCTGGCGTAAGCCGCATAGTAGTTGTTACTCCTGCTGACAGGGTGTAGCACTAACTGGGAACAGTTTGTGCCATTCAAACTGCGTAAATCACCCTGCATGGGATTACCCACATGTGTGTAATTCCGCGCCTTCCCCTACTCAATTTCGTGCAGCACAGTAACTATGACTAATAACGAAAATACATTGACATTTATCGTTTGAAGAAATCAAGCTGTAGGTTGCGGAAGAATCAAATTTTTTCACTGAATAGTTTTCTTAAAATCGCATGTTAAGTGGTTCATAGCTGCCATCGCGTCCGCTCCACTGCTTTGCCGAGAAGACACGTGGCTGTTCCTTACTGTCACGCGTGCTGCAACAACAAGATTCAAACATGTTTGAATTCAAACATCGCCAGTTTCAGCGAAAGACAGACAGCAACACAGATGTCACTCACGTAGGACGCTTCTGTAACTACACATGCGGTTGTGTTTTGTCACCTGAAGCTGTCACTCACTTATGTCACTCACGTAGAACACGGCCTTACTGTTGTCGCCACCTATCAGCAAACAGCAGTAGCAAAGTTGTACACCTTGTAGTTTCAGGTTATTAGTTATTAAAATCAGAAAAAAGTTATTTTAAGAAAACAATTATGATTTAGTGTTCATTAACTGAGATTTCAATTCAATAATAAATCTAACATTTAAATAAATATTAGTAGTACCAAGTCAATGAAAAGTATATTAACCAAGGGATACACTGATGCTAAAAACAAAGGGGGGACAGAATGTAATTCAAGTGAGTACTTAAGGTTCAATGGCAAAGTAAAGAATGTACATTACAGAATAGATTGCAATTAAGAAACTGTATGTTCTCCATTGGAAGAAAGTAAAGTATGCGAATGTTTTCAGCAGCCAGATAATATGAATGAGTGTGATATAATGAATGTAACAGTGACAAATGTGTATGTTGATGTACATCAAAGTAATATGATTTTAAAAGTGAGAGTTATATCTTATGATAATGTTGCTGTTGTGTGGTTTTCAATTTCGCCCTGTACAAGACAGGATTGAATAGCTCATGGGTGAATGAGAACCTGTCACTGTCCAATAGGCACAATATTTCAGCATTGCCTTCATCACCTGGTGACGTGAATATGGCATTTTGCCAATACACTGTACCAATTAGCCACTGACCTCTAGCCATTCAATAATGAGCTATTTTGTCATTGCTGTTTTTAATGTTTTTACTTATGTTAATGGTGAAGTGAATGGCAAAGATGCTATTGATAATGGAGTTGGTAGTGATTTGGACAATGATATAACTGAATTACTTTTGAATGCATTACGGGAACAGCAGTGATCAATGTCTTGTAAATAATTACTATAAAAAACAGTCTTGATCACGATTTATTTAACAAGGTGACCGGTTTCGACCACTACTGTGGTCATCTTCAGACCTACAAGATGTATACAAAGCACTAATTAGAGGGATACATGCATTAATGAAAATACATAGAGTTATATGGCTATAAGGCTATAAAACGTTGAATTACCATTGAGTAAGAACCCCTTTCTGTTGGAGAATCACAACTGGAGAAACCAGTGCACGTCTTACTTTATATAATGGAGGCTCCACCCACTTCTGACTCCATGATGTCATTATTAACCAATGAGTTATAAGTCGAATTACAATTTAAAATTTCTTAGTTAAAAGAATATTGTCAAGAATTAGAAATAAATATACACTAAACTTAGCTTATTAAACAGCTTTGCAAAGATGAAGGAGCAAGCTTTTTCCACTGAAGTTGTTGTAGAGTCGATAGTTGAACTAGTGGTTGCCATGGTGAGGACAAACGCTGATGCAAAGATGTGGCAGCAGGCTTCTTTCCAACGAAGTTGTTGCGAAGTGGAATGGAAAAGACTGTGGCATCAGACGATGTATTATTGAGCAGCAACTTGTCTTTATTGAAACGAAAAGAGTAAGCTACAATAATCTGTAGCTGATATATATACTACATGCTGCACAAATACGCTACAAAGTAGTTGACTGTATATATGAAATATTATCTATGAAGTTAGTATGTAGATTACAAGTGCCATTTTTTTTTTTTTTTTTATAAGGCATTGCTATTCCTCAAGTTACATACCAGTCATATAAGCAAATAAAATTGAAAGAATTTAAAATTATAAAATTATTAAATTATGAGCCATTGTCAATAATAAAGTCAAATGATGTGAATTAGCAGTCTAAAAGCATAAAAGCAATAATTCTAAAACAGATAGTCGATCATAAAATAATGTTTGGTAAAATACAATTATAATGTAAAGATAAAATATTTGCTAAAAGTCTTAATAATTTGAAAGACCTTTTTTTAAAACAAATACAGAAGAGTAGACATTCTAAAGCAGATCATCGAAAAGCTCAAAGAAATGTTTGTCTTTGAACTGAAGTTGTTCGTTTAAAACAGATAATGGATTACTTTTGTGAAGTGAAAAAATTTCAATTTCTTCTAAGGTATTTAGCAGTGGTCCTTTTGGCACAGTATGTAATATTTTCAAATTGCTAGAAATGCAATGACAGGTACACACACACACACATATATCCATCCGTACAGACACAAGCAGACAATTGTCTGTGTATGTACGGATGGATATGTGTGCGAGTGTACACACAAACAACCAAAAACTGTATGTTCTCCATTGCAAGAAAGTAAAGTATGTGAATGTTTTCAGCAGCCAGATAATATGAATGAGTGTGATATAATGAATGTAACAGTGACAAATGTGTCTGTTGATGTACATCAAAGTAATACGATTTTAAAAGTGAGAGTTATTTCTCATGATAATGTTGCTGTTGTGTGGTTTTCAATTTCGCCCTGTACCTGTCCTTTTTTTTTCCCCCTAAGGTAAGTGTTTCCACTCCAGGGATTGGAATGACTCCTTACCCTCTCCCTTAAAACCCTCATCCTTTCGTCTTTCCCTTTCCTTCCCTCTTTCCTGATGAAGCAACTGTTTGTTGCAAAAGCTTGAATTTTGTGTGTATGTTTGTGTTTGTTTGTGTGTCTATCGACCTGCCAGCACTTTTGTTTGGTAAGTCACATCATCTTTGTTTTAAGATATATTTTTCCCAGGTGGAATGTATGCCTTATTTCTTTATTAAGTGATACTGTTTTGCTGCAGTTGAGAATGCTTACTGCAGAAATATAAGGGGTACCATTAATTGTTCTTCATGATTAAACAGTTATGACCATTTGAGTGCTCTGTGGGCATGTAAAATATGTGTTGACTAATGGTAAGTGAGCATAAAATATAAGCTTTCTATGAGATGAGTGAGTAGATGTGGTTAGTACTATTTTTATTAATTATGTAGACATAAAATTTGTTTGCTACTATGTAGAATAGGTAATGTTAAAATTGATGTGAGGGATAGCAATTTATCATCCCAATAGTTCTAGCTCTATTAATGAATACATTGTTTTTACTAGCAAGTGTTTCCTTAAATAACAATTATTTCTTGATGTTGGATGGAATATAAACTGGACAAATTACATACACCACTACTTGTGTCATTCTGGAGATCAACTTCTGAGATAAGGCATTGATCTGAGCATTCAGGTATTGCTTCTGAGCAGATACTAGAAAGGATGCTAATTTGGGCTGATTTGTATGTCCAATGAACTGAAGTTGTCCTGAGCCAGAGCACTGGATGTCTCATAGGAGGTTCAGTTGTGGTGCAGTGTAGCTAGAAAATAGACTACAATGACATTAAGAAAGTAGATTCAGGAACTAAAGAACAAGTTCAGTGAAAGTGGTGAAAGTGAAATTATTGACAGAAACATCTTTTTCTGTGATAAAATCAAGCAATGGAAACTTTAGGTTGGAATGTCAATGATATAAGGAAAAGATACATTGCTACTCACTGTAAAACTGACACAGTGAGTTGCAGACAGGCACAACAAAAAGGCACGTTAGCTTTCAGTGAAAGCCTTCATCAGGAAATGAAACATGCACACACATTCATTCACCCAAGTGAGTACACCTCATTCACATATGACAGCCACCTCCAGCAGCTGAAACCGATATACTCTAGACGGTGGTCATACGTGCATGAATTTTGCTTGCTTGTGTGAATGAATGTGTACGTGTGTATGTGATTTTCCTTTTCTGATGAAGGCTTTGGTCAAAAGCAAATGTGTAAGTGTCTTTTTGTTGTGCCTGTCTGTATCTCAATGTGTCATCTTTATAGTATCAGCCTATCTTTTCCACATGTTATTTCCATGATGAGTGCTTTATGATTGGAATTCATTCTCTTCTTAAGGCCTTTTTCTTTATCAAGGTAAACCTTTTCGTGCTAAATTTATTTGAGGTGGAATTCCTATCTGTTGTATAATCATTATGAATGGTGAAAAGTGGCACATAATGAGTTAATACTCACAGTTACAAATACACAAATGCAAAGGAGCAGGGTAAATACTTTTACTATTCTCTAGAACTGATCTATATTTTTGTTTAAAATTGATTTTAGGTACATTTTCATTTATTATGGTCATTAAATGTTTGTTTGTTGGAATTCATACCCAGGGAAGGCCACACAATGAAGCTACTCATAAGCAGTTAATACTAACCACGTGATGTACACCTTTCATAGTAAAAGGGTACATATTTTAAAACAGGTTTTAGCTTTTAACTAATGTTTTTGTTATGATAGTTTAGTAGCTGAGCACCTTCACCATTTCATTATTATTATTATTATTGTTATTACTGTAAACATCATTTTGTTTCCTGTGAATAGCTCTAAAAATTTTTACTTTGGTTCTTATCATTATTTGCACACTAGACAGAGGCTGCTTTTTTAAAAATTTTGTTGTTCATATTATTTGTTTCAAAGTTTTGGGTGTTATTGCAATGACATGACTCGCAGTCTCCACTTTGATGTATTAAGTAGTTAAAAATGTGGTCACAGATGTGTGTTACACTGTTATTATATAGTGAATGCAATTTCTATAGCTTGTATACATGACATCAGGCAGTGTGTACTTGAAGAGAGTCTGAGCACAAGGAGAAAGACTTATGCTGTTTGCGGCCCTGGCGATATCAAGTTTGTATAGCATGGTGCTAGTCAAAATTTTTTTAAATAGGTTATGTACAAGCTCAACTTTTATTCAACTTATCATGGGAAATAATCAGATATTTAACTGTTATTATCATGAAACTGTAATAGATCTTCATACCCCGTTATTGCTTTCTCAGTCTGACTCCAGTACTGATTCACATTTTGACTTTGCTGTCCATTAGTAATTCTCATGAGCCTTCACTCTGCTCTGTTCCAGTTACTTTAGGACAGCTTCATATATTCTGCTCCTGCATAGTTGCCGTACACTGCATCCTGTGCTACTTTTGCTTTTGCCTTGTCATACTTCTCCTTTGGAGAAGACACTCTGACTATTTTTAGAAGTTCAGAACATTTAAAAATAACCTACTTGAATTATCAGTAAGCCTGACTAAGTAGCCTAGGCCAATTTATAAACAGCTATACACCCATAAGAGAACTAATGTTCAATGGCTGACATCTGTCAATCGTCCACTGAGTGTCAACCATTTACCCAAATGCAACTGTTCATTGCACCAACTGCCACACATTATCACCCACAGACCACCAATTCTACTCTATTGGCAGCTGATACGACACATGTGTGATATCATACTACCAACATAGCTCACTAGAGCTCGTAAAATCCTACAATCTCAGGCATTCTACTGTGTCAGCCCACTAAAATCATCTCAAAATCCAAGTCCCGGTATATATTATACTGACTTCCTCGTTTTAGTAAAGCATGTTTGAAGTTTCTATCCTTATTTAGTTCCCAGTGGCACAAATCCAGGCTTAAATTTTTTTTTTTTTCTGAAAAGAGGTGAAAATTAAATTTATTCACAGTGTAATTTCAACTTACCACATTCTGGAAAGCAGTCTGGATCATTATACAGCAATAGCATCCATGTCACTACAACAATATCTTACTGGGTGATAGTTACACCATTCGATGACCTGTCACACAACTGAAACTTAGTGAAGACTTGCTTGGAGCATAAGGAATGCACACTTTCTCTGCACATATTATTGCTAACCTACATATGAGACTTTGATGATGAGAAACTCGAGAAAGATTAGGAACAGCTATTTCTGATAATTTGTACATGTTCTTAATATGCCTTGGAAATATTTCTCTCTAAAGCTAAAGCTACATCTACTGGCTGTGTCAGGTCACTGAGTACCAACTAATTGCCAAGTCATCCCCTATCAAAGGTGTCACTGAGATGCTGTATAGAGGGCATAGGATCAGGATATCATTCTCCTAGCCTTTGAAACCTTCCCAGACCTTGGAGCTACTACTTTTCACTCAAGCAGAACCCCAGCTGCCATTACAAAGCTGGGTCCACTCTGTTCCAGTACTCCCACTGAGGTAGTAGCCACAAGTTCAACACATATCAAATGCACTGCAAAATTAGCTATGGAGGCAGGAAAATGTTTGTTTCTGCTTTAGAGGAGATACTTGAGCTGCTCACATTTAATTTTTCAAAGGCAACTGCTGGTGGTGTCTGTTGATGAATTACATTGACAATCTATTTAAAAACAAATTCTTTCCTGTGTGTTACTCCCAAAATTTCTAAATATTACCTGTTCATTGGATCAACAGATATTTGTGAAAGGTGATTTCTAGGCTACTGATATTACTTAATACAGATAATTTTAGACTTAATATCATAAAAGAGACTTCAATCATGTGTCCACATTTCTCTAATTCAATAGAAGAAGCTTATAATGCTCAGTAACTAGCTATAGTTTTTTAGGTAAATGAGTGATGACTTACTCTCGTATTTTCCATTTTGTCTTGTATTCAATTGAAGGCTTGCTATATGGTATCATATGGATTCCAGATGCAGGCACTGGACAAGGTGCTTCTCTGCTAGTCAACATAATTCCTCCAATAGTTTGGTGTTGTTGAAACCTAGAAGAATGAAGTAGACAGAAAAAATCTGACAATGACTATACCCAATTGAATACTGGTATTCTGTCACTACCATATTATTACAGTGTAGAACAAGTAAGCTAATTGCATGGTTAATGTGATGATCTGGGCTCACATGATTCTTTGGTTGACCTCTTTCAATCCTCAGAATGGATGTGTTACATCCATTGATGATAATGTCCATGACCAGTCTTTATCCCCTAATTAAGGTAAGTTGTAAAGCCTTACTCAGATCTAATCTCGTCAGCTGGCTACATACTAGAGAGCAATGATTAACCTTAAAATCATATTCAAATGTGCACAAAATATTTAAACTCGCAAAAAATTTGTACTTATAAGGATTTCCCTTCACAGTTACCATTCACTTGTATTGCAATATCTGTGAAATTATTTTGAGTCACTAGTAGTTCAATGATTATTGTGGTATTTTTTTATCTAAGGTATTCTGGGATCTTACAGGTCTTTATCAAGGGTAAATTAGCATTGTTTGCCCAGCTGATGTCATTGCCTTTAGTCACATATTTACAAGGGCTTGTAATGACACATATGCTTTGCATTCAGATGACACTAAGGAACTGCTCTCTTGTACCATGTTTATTTGCCTGCACTGTCTACCATTCCACATAGACTTGCATTTGAGAGGACTTGCATTTGAGAGGACTTGCATTTGAGAGGACTTGCATTTGAGAGGACTTGCATTTGAGAGGACTTGCATTTGAGAGGACTTGCATTTGAGAGGACTTGCATTTGAGAGGACTTGCATTTGAGAGGACTTGCATTTGAGAGGACTTGCATGCCAGTCTACAACTGTTCAGCTAGATTGTCTTTCTCTGTAGAATTCAGCACCATCCCTTACATACACAATTGGTCATTTGGACCCAAGATTCACAGGTTGCATATTGTGATTGAAGGTGACTGTCTCCAAATGAGCAAGAAGACTAAAAAAACTGTTTTCCATGAGCATGAAGTTTCTCCATATCTCATTAAGAAAACTGTGCAAGTCATGCCTCAGTAGTAATCAAGAGTCAAGGAAGAAGAAGCAAACAGAGATGTTGTCAGTTCTACAGTGTTTTTTTGGCTGTGTGGGAAGCCATTTCTTAAAAATAGTAAGGATCAAGGGGTTAAGTTTGATATGGGTGACCTTTCTAACATCAGAAACTTCTCTGGGAAAGGTCAGAGAGAATCTACAGTGAAAAGCAAGGATCTTTGTCATTGTGATAAATATTATATATTGGCCAAACCACACAAACTGTACAAAAACAGCAAAATGAACTTAGGCAGCTGATATTTTCTTCTTCACCTGAATGAATCAGCAATTGCTCAGTATTGCACCTCTGCTCACCACTGTATTAACTATGAATACTTTCAAAAACTGTCCACCATTCCATCTTTCTGGGAGTGTCAGCTTAAGGAAGCAGTGAAAGACAACTAGCAAGAAATATAATCAATCAATATGAGGGTTTCAAATTAGGCAATTCCAGTACTTGGATTCTGCTCATGTCTCTTATATGCTGTCATTGTAATTCCTCTTGTGAATCAAAAACTTGTCACAATTTGACTGACTCAGGAATTGATTCATAAGATTTATTGACCTCCATTGTCCACATTCAGTTCTATTTTTAATTATGGTTATTGCATTTTTTTGAAGACTTCCTCATATTATGATACTGGTACGCAAAGGAACAACACAACAGTGATCTCAGAAGACAATGGAAGACACTCCATGTTAATGACTATAGGATTTATTTATGAAATATCAGGAGAAATATGTTGGAACACTACAAAAGAACTAATTGCAGAAACTGTTTCACTGAATGCTCTATATTAGTATGGCCTGAACAAATCATTGAAATGAAATGGTTATTTTCAGTTACTTGGAGACCATTTGCAGCCGTTAATGAACCGCATCTTCCCAAACAACAATGAAATTTTTGTGGGTGACAATGTGCCATGTCACCAGGCCACAATTGTTCGAAGTTCAGTTGAAAAACATTGTGGACAATTCGAGCGAATGTTTTGACCACCCCGACTGCTCAATATGAATGCAATAAAACATTTAAAGGATATAATCAGGAATTTCGTTACTACAAAAATCCTGCACTGGCAACACTTTCACATTTATGATTGACTACAGGGGCAACATGGCTCAGTGTTTCTGCAGGGGACTTCCTATAATGTGCTGAGTCCACACGACATTTACCTGCTGCAGTACACTGGGCAAAAGCAGGTCTGAAACAATATTATGAGGTATTGCATGACTTTTGTCACCTCAGTGTAAAGTTAAGAGAAGGAGTACATAAAATTTTATGATATCTACTTCAACAATACAGTGTTACAGGTAACATCAAAATTATGTAAGCAGGAATCTGTTAACAACCCATTTGATGTAGATTATTTGAATCTGCTAGTATTCTCTAGTATTACAACTTAATGTGGGAGTAATTTATCAGAGATGAATGTCATTTAAAATAGATTTCTTCTGTTCTTTTTTTGAGTAATATACGTTTTCTTCAACGCCTCTGATAAAATAATTTTAAGTGCACTGTAGGCAAAAGAATGGACTACTTTTTGGATTCTGTTGAAATATCTGAGGCCAAGACATTTGTGGCCTGTTATGAACATTAGCAAGCCTGTTGTAGGAAATATCATTTGACTGTCCAGTCCCTGTGTTGTCTTTCTGTATGGACATCTTAAGGTCAAAGTTATTTAAATTCTCTTTAATACTGAGGAGATAACTATACATATAGAGGCTAGGAACTGTCATAATATTAAGATCTTTGAAATGAATTTTACATGCTTCTCTTAAATTGTTATTATAAATTTGATAGCCACCTGAAAACAATTTCTGAGTCAAAGCAGTTACCCCATCGAAGAATTACATAGGTAAGGTGAGAGTGGAAAAATAAAAAATATACATATACCAATAGGGCTTTGCTTATGTTATTCCTGAATTTGTTCATCAGATAAATCACTCAAGACAGTCTGGAGCACAATTTTTCTGTGTTACTTGCCTAGGTGAGTTTCTGGTCAGTGTAAAGACCTAACAGTTAGATAATTTTGTACTCTTCACTGGAGACACTAAAACTGAAAACAGTATCTTTAGTTTTCTTATGATTAATTTGCAGGCAATTTGTCTGGAACCAACTAGCATGGGTGTGCATTGCTGTATTTATGTTGTGCCACAGCTTTCTATATAATAAAAATGGTGTAATTAAAGTTTCATCATCTGTGCATAATAAAGACTCATATGGCAAGAATGAGTGGAAATTACCAAGTAGTGAGCTCTTTGGCATACCTTTGACAGTAGATATGCAGTCTAATATTTTATCATTGTTACTAACTGTTCTATGGCTCAATAAGGTGAAGAGCATTCCCTCCAGCTCTACAGTACCAGCACTTGATGATAAGTCTACTGTGGGACACAGTGTCAAGATTTGCTCAGGTGTGGAGCATGCCAATTCCTCATTTCTTTAAGTTTATTACACCAGTTCAATTTTCTGTTTTTTGTGATATTTGGGACAAAAGGAGTAATCTTTCCTACCAAAAACTATAAAAATTTCTTTGTTGACTTATAATTTGTAAACCATCACACATAGTAGCCAATTGTGTAAATTTGCTACCATCTTCACGTGCACGGCATCAAGCTTTTGGTGAAATAGATGTTACGGTAAAAACAGTTGTGTGGGTAAGAGGAGGTATAATTGATGTTACAGCCAGAGAGGAAAAATATCTTTCTCGTTCCTCTTGCACACATTCAATATGTCACCCCCACACCTGATCCAAACAATAATCAAACTGGTATCTTTCCTCAACATTCCTGTCACTGTACTGGCTAATAATTACACTGATAATGCCACAAGTCCCATACAAGCAGTGCATTGGTGCTTGTTCTGTGGCTGCTGATGACATTCTGCACAATTGCTGAGATAGCTGTTTCTGCTGTTCCGCAATCTGAAATACTAGAAGTATACACTGACATGAAATGACCTGGTCATAATTTTTCCTGTGGTATGCTTGTATGAATGTTAGGTTGGTTGGTTGGTTGGTTAGGGGAAGGAGACCAGACAGCGTGGTCATCGGTCTCATCGGATTAGGGAAGGATGGGAAAGGAAGTCGGCCGTGCCCTTTCAGAGGAACCATCCCGGCATTGGCCTGGAGTGATTTAGGGAAATCACGGAAAACCTAAATCAGGATGGCCGGACGCGGGATTGAACCGTCGTCCTCCCGAATGCGAGTCCAGTGTCTAACCACTGCGCCACCTCGCTCGGTATATATGAATGTTAGGGTAAGTGTTTATTCATGTACTATTCCACTAAGCCATTCATTTGAAATATTCAGGAACACTTACAGAAAATTTTACTCTGCTTCAATGTGTTTTAGGAAGATACCAACCTCAATAATAACAGTAGCTGTGGAATCAAAGGCACAGACAGGGTTATTCAGGACTCTGATGATAAACCTTCTCAGGCTCTTCAGGGATACCTTCTGAGTATTTTGGTATTGGGTATCAGTGGTTTCTGACAGTTCATTACAGAGTTACTGCATTTTGTTTTCTTTCTTGTTCCAATTAGTTTAGTATCTTTATTGCACTGAAAACAGTTTTGATAGCAGTAACAGCAGTAATACTCTCCTTACCTCAATGTCCTCAAGATTGCTTTCAGAACCACACAATTCCACCTAGGATTTTGTTTTCCAGCAGTTTTAGTTATGCAATAATGATAATACACAGCAGTATTAAAGGTATGCTTACTGATGATGAGTTGGGTGATATGCACTAGGTTTATGAATTCACTGAATGCAGTGTGAGAACTGCAAAATGAAGCTGTGATAATAGCTTGTGTGTTCCATCTTAAGGTAGTAGCATTATCTGTGTTGTGTGGTGTACACTTTGATCACTGCACATAACATACTTCTTCATTATTCTGAAGGTATTTTCACAAACACAAGAGTGACTGCATTAACAAACCAAATAGATTATAATAACATTACTACTCTGTAATGAATCACCAGAGGCCATGACACCCTTATACTAAAATATTAAAAAAGTATCCCTGGACAATCTCTTAAGGCTAATCAGTGGAGTTCTGGTTCACCCTGTGTATTAATAAAGCAACCAAATGATAATATATTTATGACAACAACAGAACTATTGACAGGATTTGACAAACTGTAACAAAGAGAAATATTTGTATTATATTATTCACTCATCTTCAAATATTTTACATGTTACAGGTGTAAATATTTACATATCAACTGAGGTGAACAAAGTAATGGGATAGCGATATGCACATATACACATGGCAGTACTATAACGTACATAAAGCATAAGAGAGCAATGCACTGGAAGAGCAGTCATTTATACCCAGTTGACTATGTGAAAAGGTGTCTGACATGAATATGGCCACATGAGAGGAATTAACAGACTTTGAATGTGGAATGGTAGTTGGAGCTAAATGCATGGGACACTCCATTTTTCAAATCACTTGGAAATTCTTTATTCTGAGATCCACAGTGTCAAGAGTTTGCTGAGAATATCACATTTCAGGCACGACCTCTTACCGCAGATCACACCACTGCAAACGGCCTTCACTTAATGATTAAGAGCAGTGGGGTTAGCAGAGAGTTGTCAGTTTTAACAGATAAGCAACACTGCCTGAAAAGACCAAAAAATAAATGTGAGATGTATGACAAATGTACCTGTTAGAACAGTGCGATGAAATTTGTCATTAATGGGCTATGGCAGCAGATGACCAATGTGAGTGCCTTTGCTGTTTGACATCAGCTGCAGTGCCTCTCCTGGGCTTGTGACCTTATCACTTGGACTCTAGATGACTGTAAAACTGTGGCCTGGTCAGATGAGTCCAAGTTTTAGTTATTAAGAACTGATGGTAGGGTTTGAGTGTGGCCTAGACCCCATGAAGTCAAAGACACAACTCAATGAGGCACTGTGCAAGCTGGTGGTGGCTCCACAATGGTGTGGGCAGAACCAGTCATTGACAGGAAATTGTTATTTTCAGTTACTTGGAGACCATTTGCAGCAATTCATGAACTTCATCTTCCCAAAAAGGAATGGAATTTAAGTGGTGACAATGCACCATGTCACCAGGTCACAATTGCTCACAGTTCAGTTGAAATATATTGTTGATGATTTGAGTGAATGATTTGGCCACCCTGACTGCTCAACATGAATGCAATCAAACATTTGCAGAATATAATCAGGAAGCACCAAATACTGCACTAGCAACATATTCACAATTATAGGGGCAGAAGGTCTCATTATTTTTGCAGGGGACTTCCAATGACTTGTTGAGTCAATGCCAAGTTTAGCTGCTGCACTACACTGGACAACAGGAGGTCAGAAACAATATTAGGAGGTATACCATGCCTTTAATCACCTCAGCATAACGCTAAGTGGAGTAGAACATAAAATTTCGTGACATTTACTTCAACAATAGTTTGTCACATGTAACATCAAAATTATGTATGCAGGAACCCATTAACAAACCATTTGATGTAGATTATTTGTATATGCTAGTAGTCTCTAATGTGACAACTTGGTGTTGTAGTAATTTATCAGAATGTAATGCAACTTGAAATTGATTTCTTACATTCTTTTATTTCTTACACCACTCTGATAAAATAATTTTAAATGCACTGTAAGCTATAGAATGGGTTAGTTGTGGAAGTCTGTTGAAATATCTGAGACCAAGACAGTTGTGGCTGCTACAAATATTAGCTAGCCTGTTGTACAGCAAATGAACTGATTGTCCAGTCCGTGTGTTGCCTTTCTGTATGGATATCTTAAGGTTAAAATTATTTAAATTCTCTTTAATACAGAGGAGATAACTAAACATGTAGAGGCTAGGAACTGTCATAATATTAAGATCTTTGAAATGAGTTTCACATGCTTCTCTTAAAAATTGTTACTATAAATCTAGCAGCCTTCTTATTGCCACCTGAAAGCAATTTTGGAGCCAAAGCAGTTACCCCATAGAAGAATTCCCCAGGTAAGGTGAGAGGGGAATAATACAAAATATGCGTATGCTAAGAGGGTTTTGTTTGCATTATGTCTGAATTTGTACAACAGATAAATCACTCAAGACAGTTTGGAGCACAATTTTTATGTGTTACTCACCCAGCTGAGTTTCTGGTCTATGTAGAGACCTAACAGTCAAATTATTTTATACTCTTCATTGGAGACACTAAAACTGAAAACAATTCCTTCAGTTTTATTATAATTAATTTGCAAGAAAAACGTCTGGAACCAAGTAGCATGTCAGTCCATTGCTATATTTATGTTATGTCATGGCTTCTCTATATAATCAAATTGTGTAATTAGAGTTTTACCATCTGTGTACAGTACTGACTCACATGGCAAGAATGAGGGTAAATCGTATTTGATTATAATTACTAATTTATCTCTCTGGCTTAGGCATGACCCAATAAGGGGAAGAGCACTCCCTCCAGCTCTGTAGTACTGGCAGTTGATGATAAGTATACTGTGGGAGACAGTGTCAAGAGCTTTCCTCAACTCCAGAAGAGTTGTGCAGGTTGTTTCCTTACACTCAAGAGAAACGTTGTTGTGAAGAGCTAAGTAAATTATTTTCCTCAAAATGCTGGTTCATCTGTTTGTGCACATAATATTCTGTTATCTTTGACATTATTGGTAGGAGTGAGAAGGCACGATAGTTATCAGGGGATGCTTTATCACTCCTGTTGTGGATAGGTGTTACAGTAATAATTTTTGGCAACCTGGAGATTCATGACAAATTTCATTGATGATTTTAATTACTGGCAGTAAAATTTCTTATTACATAACTTGAGAGTTCACAGAAATCTTTGGCTTTTGATTTGCTAAGTTTGGCAACTGTTTAACATACTTTTCTGTAGGTTACACAAGACCAGCAAAAATTATCAACTGGCTTACAGTCTAGAGCTTGGAGCAAAACTGCATCTTTATTTACATCTTCAGTGAGATTTTTATTTGAGCCACAACTGGTAATGTGTGCATTTAAGATGATTGGTTGGATTGGAATTTTGTGCTTCCTTTTAGACCTTATTTTTGTTTTAATAATTTTATGCACTACTTCACATTACTTTGTTGAGTTGAGTATATAGTTGTCATTTGCTTTCTTTCTGGACACTCTAATTTCTGACCTGCTGTGTAAGTTTTCTTCTTAGATTGACTCTGATGCAAATTGACATAGTGCACAACCTTTTCATCATTGAGTTTGCTCAGGTGTGGAGTGTGCCAGTTCCTCATTTATTGAGGTTTATTACAACAGTTCAATTTTTTGTGTTATTTTGGACAATATGAGTAATCTTTTCTACCAATAACTGACAAAATTTCTTTGTTGACTTATAATTTGTAAACCACCACACATAGTTGGCCGTTGTATGAATTTGCTACCTTTTTTATATATATGGCATCATGCTTTCACTTAAATGGATTTTAAGGCAAAAACAGTTGTGTAAGTAAGAGGAGGTATAATTGAAGCTACAGCCAAAGAGGAAAAATGTCTTTCTTATTCTCCTTATGCTGTTGAATATGTTGTCTCCCCACACCTGAACAAAACAATAATCAAACTGGTATCTCTTCTCAACATTCTCATCACTGTACTGGCTAGTAACCTCCGTAGATCTGTAAGTTGAATGAGTGAGATTCAGATTCCTGTCTTGGCATCTAGAGTTTGATATTCTGTGGATTCCCTATATCGTGGCAAGCAGTTGCTGGAATGCCTTCACAGCTGGATTCTTTCCCTATGCTAGTAAACTCGACATCTCAAATTATCTATGTGCTCTTCAAATAATCATACATTTTCTAGTGGATACAGTATCAGTATCATTTTACTCCTGTCTTGTTTCATTCCCAATTAATGTGTAGGAAGAATGAAATTCAATGTGCCATTTAGTATGCAGGAATTTATCTAATTGTGCAGTCATGGTTTTTATGCTAGGTATTTTTGCAACATTTTAAACTTTTCTAGGTTCATTTCAGAATTCCTTTTCTCTGAATTTTAAAACTTGTGGGACTCTGATGGATAATGATCATTTCTGTGATGACCTCTTGCAGACTACTCAAGCTTGTGAGTGTTTCCAAACGTTTCTTTCAATATTCTGCATCTTCTACATAATTCTGTTTGAGCAGACTACACATGACGAAACATACAGTGCCACTCAATGTGTGTTTAAACTATATTCCTCTAGTAGATTTGACATTCATAGAACACGAGTAATTTTTAGGATGTTTTACACAAACACTGAATTCACTGCAATTAAATCAATCGCTTCAGCGACAATACACAACTATTCGGATCATCTAATAACTGCATAAGTCAGTTTTCCGTTACAAGTAACATAAAATTCCTAGTGCTAAATCATTCAGTACTCTGCAAGCAAAATAGGATATTTCAGTTTGACAGCATTCCTACTCCACAGATCCACACAAAATATTGAAGTTGACACCTTTGTCTGAGAGGTTAATAACATTACAAAAACATATTGAACATTATGTACAAAGCCCTTTTGTGATTATTATTTCCATGAAATTGCCTATCATATAACAGAAGATATTTGAGGGGCTAGTCTTAAAATGCATGCATAGTTTCAAGATAGCTGTTGAGTACTACTATTCTAGTACTGTCCATATTGTGAAACAGAGGTAGTGACTGCTAAGGTCCACAGGTAACAAGAACCCATTTCCTGCAGTCTAGTGATGAGTTCTCCTTCAGGGTGTATTTACTGTACACTGCCTTTTAATCAATAAAAAAACTGCTATCCAGGGGGGAACATTAGCTACTGACATCTCAAAGTGCTTGTTTTCATAAGTCAAGGTTTTGATTATCTATCGTATCCTTTAATTATTACAGGGCAATTTGGTATGGTTCCTCTCAAAAGCAAACAGCCAATGGTCTTCCCCATCCATCTCCTACTGGAGTTTATAACCTGTTTCACTGTCAATTGGTCATTAAATGCTAGTGCAGCTACTTTGCTTTCTTATTTTGTGAATGATGTTTCAGGTCTTTAACAAACTCTCAGTTGAGCTGTACAGTTAAATCAAGTTCTGTTTGATGCTAATAAATATCAGGAGAAGGTTCTGTTCTGATTTAACATGTGTAATTGAGGCAATGTTAAGTAATGTATCAGTTAATGAGTGATTTGTTGGTTCTCCAAGTAGCTGGATGTCTGTTAAACATGAAATGTTGTTGGGATGTACCTCAACTTATGAAACGGCTAAGAAAGGGAATAAAATCTGTTATGTCACTTCATCTGACCATTTCAGAATGTTTAACAAACTGAATATGAATTTACTGAAATATCCTGAATTTAATTCCACAACAATTTACTGAAGATACATGGATGAATAGTGTGGCAACAAAATTCTTTCTGCTTGTGCTTTAATGTGGATAGAGAAGCACCCATGTGTAAGCATGTGCTACGGTTTAGAAGAACGGTCAGTAAACACATCTAAATTCTATCAAAAAATCATTTTGGGCCCCAAGACATCATTTTATACGAATGACTCTTAAAATGAAGAGCAAGTGAGTGAGTGGAAGACTGGCACCTCCACCTAAGGTAAGAAAACAAAGCAGGAAAGAACCAACATGAAAGCAATATTATTGTGTTTTCTTTGTTTCTGATGTTGAGGGGATATGTTCACTATGAGTTTGTTGCCCAAGTTACCACAGTTAAAGGGCATTAACACTTTCAAATGGTTCACCAACTGAAGTTTACATACATATGTGTCAGATAGGATTTAGAAGAAAAGAAAAAGGTCCTTTTTTTATTTTCATGGCTGCCCAAAACGATATAATCCTAGACAGGAGCATTTTTTAGATTGAATAGCTAAAGCGCAATTCATTGGAGACACTATCCGGCAAGAATGTTTCTGGGGGTTCCCTTTCTGCATCTTGCACTAAATTGGGAAGTACATTCTGTTTAGTTGTGGTGCCTTACCATGAACAGGAGCTTTGCTAGTGGGCGAACCAAATTGTAGCTGCATGCTTCTCTGAACCATGTTCATGTGATGTAATGCTGCTGTTCGGCTTTTAGTGATGTTTGTCGCATTCCTTACATACTACTTTTGTAAAAACAGTGTTCCTTCAAAAGTCTACAACTGTGTCAGTAAGAATTTAAATAATAAAATATGGTATGACTTACTGGTACATTTTTTCAAGTGCTAGACATTACTGAAAATACAACAAAACTCCTGAGCTGCATTGTGTTAAGTAAGCTAAAACATAACTAGGGCACCGTTCTATTATTTGAATTATTTTGGGTGTTGTTAACTGTGGTGTTACCAGTCATCCATTAGGCTTATTTGTTTTGGTAAATTAAATATTGAAGATTGGTCCCTCACAAAGGGAATAGTGTAGTGAGCTTCAGGTATGTGTGATGAGTGATAGGAATATCAGCATCAACACGCTGGTATTACCACCACATTTCTGTTTTTTCCTCCTCTTGATGCAATGATCTGGTGTTCTCATTTATATTTCCCTTGAGTTAAGCAATCTCTGGAAGAACCCAGAGCTACCATATATGAGGGTGAGTCAAATTAAAACTTTAAATTTGTAATAACAAATGTAAATTTCACGCTGTTATCCTGTAAGTTGGTAAGTGTGCTACAAACAGCGTGCAGAATGGCCTGTTGGTGGCAGCATAGTGCAGATGGGCCACATACCGTTGCAGTACCATTGTAAAAATGGCCACCCCACTTGCGACTTGCACCAGGGAAGAACAGCGTTCTGTTATTATGGTTTTTGCGTAGTGAAGGTGTGAAACCTATTGAAATTCATCGACGAATGAAGGTTCAGTACGGTGATGCATGTTTATCATAGCAGAAAATCTATGACTGGAGTAGGATGTGAGGTGTGACTTCAGTGGAAGATGCTCCTCGTACAGGTCAGGCACAACGAATTGTGACTCCACAGAACATTGCAGCAGTTGAAGCCATAGTGAAGGAAAACCGCCAAGTGACACTGAATGACATTGCAGTATGTTTACAGATTAGCCATGGATCAGTACACCACATTGTGGAGTTTCACAAAGTGTCTGCAAGATGGGTGCCACGGCAACTGACTCCTGAAATGAGAGAACGACATGTTGATGCTTGTGAAGAACTTCTTCGGCGCTTTAAACGAGAAGGTCATGGTTTCCTTGCAAGAATCGTTACTGTGGACGAAACCTGGGTTCACTTCCACCAACCAGTAAAGAAGAGAGCGAGCAACGAATGGCACCATTCCTCATCACCAAAACCACAGAAGTTTCGAACAGAACTACCAGCAGGAAGGTTATGTTGACACCCTTTTGGGACAAAAAAGGCGTCATTTTGGAACGTTACATGCCACTGTCACAGTGCATCGTACACAGATCTCCTAAAAAATCATCTGAGGCCTGCAATCAAATCAAAGTGACGTGGATTGCTGTCAGCTGGTGTCCTTTTGCAACACGACAATGCAAGGCCCCACACTGCCCATACAACAGTTGCAACAATCGCAGACCTGCATTTTGAGTGTCCTCCTCATCCATAATACTCACCAGACCTGCCCCAAGTGATTTCCATACATTTGGACCACTCAAAGACGCAATGGAAGGAAAGAAGTTCCGTTCTGATGAAAAGGTACGCCATGCGGTCCGTGAGTGGTTGCACGGACTACCAAAAGAACTTTTTTCTAAAGGAATTTATGCACTTTGTAAACTCTGGAGGACTTGCATTGAGCATGGGGGACATTATGTTGAAAAGTGATACAGCTTTCTGCCACTTCTGCACAATAAATAATATTTAATAAAATATTTAAGGTTTTCATTTGGCGCACCCTCGTATTTCTATGTATTTTGCGCTGTTGTGTTGATCAAAAATTGCCTAAGACTGTACGCAAATGTTAAGGTAGTTTGTGTTTTGTGTTGATCTACAGTCCTCAATAAGATCAAATCATCCTTGAAAACAATCAAAAACGTACTAAGAACACCTGAACATATCATTTTACCCTTGCTAATTATGGCTGAGCTCTGTTCTATTTTGTTTCTTGAAAAGCATTATTAAACTTTCTCAATTTTGTAAGCTTTCATATCCTTCTTATGAAGATATACGCTTATCATGACATATGAATGGAGTTTAAATCCAGTGACACATTCTGTTTCTGTGTGATGCTGTTATGATACAGTTTCTTCTCTTTACTAAAATTTAAGCTCCAAATCACTCATCATGCTGCATCTTAACCTTTCTGCTAGTAGCTTGTGGTAGATCCAATACACTGAAACGGTTTGGTGTGTTATTTCTGTAATCTGAATGTGAAGTACATTTGCAGTACTGTAGTGCTTAAAATTGTAACATGTCAACAGCACTCGTATAGGGGATGAACATTGACAGCCAAGATTGCATAGCGCCAAGTGAAGCCCCAATTGTGATTATTATTTAATGCTCTTCTTTTAGTTAACTATGTAATACTTCAATTCTCTTAGGGCATAAAACATCTTGTCAATATGATGCTCTAAAACAGACAAATGGAAATATGTGGGAAACAGTATCTAGTAACCAGACAAGTGGAGATGTGGGAGATTAGTATTTACTACTTGACACTGAAGTCAGCACAGCACTGGCAGCATGCTCACAACCTTTAAATTTCTGCTGACTGTAGCAGTATTGGAAGAATGTGGTGATGTTCTAGGCTGCTTCTTACTTTTCTGCCTGACAAGTTACATTTGAAAAATGTCTTATTGGCAATGAACTCGTGTTTTCTACACAGGCATAGCCAATCCTATAGATATTAGTACCACACGTTTTAGCTACCCATTTAACAATATCAGCTGCAGGTAATCGATTTATGCAGCACATAGTGCCTTGGCAGTGCAAGAGAAGCTTATTCTGAGTCTATAGTATTTTTGTGTGAGCGATGTAGTGAACTGTAAGTTGACATTTCGTGTTTGTATTTGTGTTGTGGACAGTGAAGACTGATGCAAACTAGGCGTTAGAGGTTTTATACCAATTTAATTACCATCATTGTCACGCGACGTATTTGAAGAGAAAAGAGAAGAGACACGTGCAATCTTTACCTTTGGTTTAATCAAGAAACTTGAAGTTGTCACTATCACTGAAATCCTGGTAATGAAGAACTGGTGCAAATGCCTTCCAAGGACATTACTGACGTTGAAAAAATTTGAGACTTTTAGTGATGATTGAAACAAAAAATAAAGGGTGGTCATTGAAGACAATTATGCATCACTTCAGAAAAGTAAAGGGCAGGGACATGTATCTCATTACCAAAGATATTATGAACAACAAGGAACAAAACGTGAAAAACTGAAGGTCATATCAGAGTACATTTGGTGTATTTTCCAAGTGGCAAGGGTCAATTCCATGGCTGTGGATGATCTCAATACAAGGCTGTCAGCGTAAGCCTACACAAAGCTAGAGTGCTTGGACACAGGGGGCCATCATCATTGAAGTCTCCAAAGTTGGCAGACCAAGTGCAGTGGTCATTCACCAGCAGTCACTACTGCAATGAGTGCTGTCCAACCCCAAGCAGCAGCAGGCTCCCATCACCAGTGCAGCAGTTCCACCAGTGCATGAGACTTGACCACATGCAGAAGCACCACCTGCAGTGGCAGTTCCAGCTACTTTCCAGTTACTCCTCAGTTATGTTTGGGATCCACCCATTATAGTTCTCAATGACACCAGGGAGCCACTTAGCAGTACAGTGATGCACATTGCTAATCAGTGTTTACTTCGTCTCAGAGACATCAACTCATCCATGGCTAGTAGAATTATCTTTCTGAAGCCTTGACCTCAGCCAGATGCAATTGAACTATTGTTCAGAGACTTACTATTGTACATGCCAATGCCATCATTAGGCAAAAGACTTTTTACTGCACCACACGCCTATCTTCAATTTGTAAGTTGACTATTCTCCGTATAACTTTTTTAAGATGATGTTTGTTATGCTCTGATTCCTGTGCACTTTCCTGAATAGAATTTGTATGCATGTCTACCTCAAAGACACACATTGTTCGG
Organism: Schistocerca americana; assembly: GCF_021461395.2. Taxonomy (NCBI): domain Eukaryota; kingdom Metazoa; phylum Arthropoda; class Insecta; order Orthoptera; family Acrididae; genus Schistocerca; species Schistocerca americana. The sequence goes on from NC_060130.1 coordinate 340,036,351, forward strand.
TGCTGACGCTAAGAGCTACAACATCTGGCGACAAGGAAAAATAATATTTTGAAACAGCTGTTGGAATTTGAGAAAATTTGTGCCTGTTTCAGATCTGGCTGTTACCCACAAGTATTTACGTGTACTAAGATGCTCTGATCACAGAATTCATGCAGAAGACAACTTCCTGAGTATATACTGTATTTCTTTTTGTGCAGTACTCTGCTTTCACTTTTCTTAGAATTAGTCATTACTTCAACTTTTACTTGTCATTGTTATGCCAGAAATGTCATTTATACAAGTTGCTCAGTTTCAGGCACTATAGATCCAAAACCATATGGATAGTATGAACAGAGTTTTGGAGTTCCAATCAAACATAACAGCATGGCATCCTGCTACCCAGGCCACGCTGAAGCATTCTAATTTTGCCTGTGCACCTAAGTTCCGAGAATCTGATGTACAGCAGGAAGACTGCACTGAGTATTTTGCACAGCTGCAGGCACATTTCTCAGTCCATTACATGCAATGTACAGAGTGATTTGCCCATTTTCTTTCAACAGTTGGTGTTGAAACTCACCAGCGGTTTTGTAAACTGTTTCCTGCAGCTTGTACAGAGAATGTTACCTTTGACAATTTAGTAGCAGTTTTAGAGAAGCATTTTGATGAACAGATTTCTGTACCAGCTGCAAGGTTTAATTTTTTTTACATTGTGTAGAAAGCAGCAAACTAACAAACAATAGCCTGCATATTAGAGAGACTTAACCAGACAGTGCAAATTGAAATGTAAATGTGGCAAATATTATAGTGATGAGAGTTTCATGATGCGATTATCCAAAATGTTTCAGACAGTTGTCTTAGAGCTCAAATTCTCAGACTCCCAGGTCCTATTCTCAAGCAGGTTGTCGATTTTTTGGATCAACAAGACATATTTGATATAGTGATGTTCAGGCTAGTGGCAGTAGTAAACAGCCTACGGATGCAAGTTATGTACTGTGGCCCAGTGCGAGCTGGCCCAGCCCGGCATGGCCTGTGCAATCAGGTCGAAGTAGCAAACACCTGCCTCTCACTAAGGAACCAATAAACAAAGTAAAGTTATGTCCACAATGCTTCAACGCACGTAAGCGGCAAGCTTGTCCTTGTAGAAAGGCACAATGCTTTAAACGTAGCAAACGTAGACAAATTCAATCAGTCTGCATGCAAAACAATTTCAGAACAAGTAAGGTGTTTGTTCATTAGAGAAGCAAGATTATAGTGTGAATATAATTGTGTCAAAACCAGTTCCTGAGGCAAAGATCATTAAGTCTTCCAGTTCGAAGTCAGTAGTTAAATCAGTCACAAAGCCACAGAAATTGTTCTCAGTCCGGAGAAAATCTAGGTTATTCATGTCTTTGAACATTTCTCAACAACATCTGCATATGCAAGTAGACACAGTAGCATTAGTCACTGTGTTAAACATATTAACAATTACGTTAGTCAAAACTTGTCGGAGTCACAAACTGTACTGTCCACTTACAAAAGAGGTGATATTCCGAATCTTGGGATGTGTGCTCTACCTGCAACTTATAAAAAAGTAACTAAAACTGTGTCATTTGTGGTGCTATGCACAAAAGGCAGTCCAAATATTTTTGACATTGATACCTTAGACTAGTCTGGCTTGCAAATTCAGGAAAATGTTTTGTCAATCAACATATTAATACCTAACAACATTTTATCTGAACTGAATTTTGGGGTCTCTTTCAACACTCATTAGGCAAGACCAATGATTTTGAAGCTTGTATTACACTGAAAGCAAATGCACAATCAAAAATGTTCCAGGCACAGCCAGTCCTATACGCCATAGGTAGAGGGATGAAGAATGAAGTGTATTTGGCTGTCAAGACGGCAGTGAATTAGGCCATTAACGTCTACCAAAACCCAAAGAAACTCTGGTTATATGTGAAGACTGTCAATGAGGCAAATGTTAGTGTTCACACACTTATGGATGACCAAAGAATTGAAACTGAAGGTATCAAACCAAAATCAGAAATACTGAACTGCATTTTCAAATGACTAACGAAGATATAGTTCTTCTTCCACACCAGTGGAAAGATGAGAGCTATCAAACAAGGTTGCAGGACGCAGTGGGATCTCTGTCAGATTGCATACAGATGTACAGCTGAATTAGCTCCCATTTTCACCATAATATATCATACATCTCTTAACAACAAACTATCCCTATGATTGCAAAAGAGCACAGGTCACACCTGTGTACTTGAAGGATAACAGAAATGATCCAGAAAAATTACCATTCGGTCTCATTGGCAGCCCATCTATTGTAGAATCCTTGAACATGTCCTGAGCTCAATCGTTACAAGTTACCTGAAACAAAATGACCTCCTCCAAGTCAACCAGCACGAATTCCAAGAACATTGTTCATGCCAAACCTACTTGTGCTTTTCTCATGTGACGTCCTGATAGCCATGAATCAAGGAAATCAGATGACTGCGGAATTTATAGACTTCTGAGAAGCATTTCACCTAGTACCATACCAAGGTTTACTAATTATGAATATATTGAGTATCAAACAAAATTTTTGACACAGTTGAAGATAACTTGGTAGACAGGAAGTAGTATGTTATCTTGGATGAATAGTAATCAACAGAGATCAAAGCACTTCAGAGGTGACCATAAATGTGTGCTGGAACATTTGTTGTTAATGTTGTACGTTAATGATGTGGCAGACAATATCAAACCAGAACCTCAGACTTACCCCAAGTGATGCAGTTTTCTGTGTCAAGTGTTCTCTGAAAAAAAGCTACAAGAACATTCAGTCAAATATTTATAAAATTTTAAGGATATGCAAAGATCAGCAATCTGCTTTGATTGCACAGAAAAGTAAAATAATGCTCCTCACAAAATGAAAAAAAAAAACGTAGTGTACAATGGTTACAATATTAGTGAAACGCAGTTAGTATTAATCATCTTGTACAAATACCTGGGTGTAACAATTTGTAGGATTATGAAATAAGTTAACAGTAAATATGGATCCTATGGAACGAAAAAATGACAAGAAAGCAGCACAGAAGACAATATCACCATGTAAAAAGACTGCGGAGGAACCTGTACCAGAGTGGACAGAAGATAAAAACAGCAGATCGCAAGACCCCAGGCAGAGGACAGCATCGAACAATACGTGAATGATTTTCTTATGGCCGAATTCACTGCTGAAGAATACAACCAAGAAGAATTTCAGGGCCCCCCAGGAGGCAAAATGAAGACAGAAATGAAAAGAAGACTAGTGTCTGCTCTTCAAAGAATTAACCAGGCGAGAAATGTGCCTCTCATAGAACTGAATAATTCATTAACTCTTCTATTTCAAAACGTACAGGGTGTAACCAGTAAGTTATATGAGATAGAGGTCCTTTTGAGTGACACATTGATGGAGATTTTAGTACCAGGGATTATAGACTTCCAGTTGATCAGCACCTTTTGCAGGCAAACAGACAGACGGAGTGGAACATGTATATGAGTATCAAAGGAAATCAGGTTTAAAAATGCATGCTGTATTGTAAAGTATTTTATTTTTTATGTGAATTAACAGAAATGAAAATTATAATTGCATATGAATATAGGTAATTCTGAATTGTTCTCTGAAAGTGTGGAAAATCTTCTGAACTGTCTCAGTAGTCAGTCAAAATACTTAATTATACTTGGGGACTTCAATGTTAATTTTAAGCACAACTCTAAAAAAGGGCAGAAACTGGTCAATCTACTAAAAACATGCAATATGGACATATGTGTAGAAGATATTACCAGATATGTCAGTAGAAGTGGAAGTACTACTGATCAAATAGTCATTGATAAATCCAAATGTAGTTTTAAATCTCAGGTATTGGATATAGGCTTCTCTAACCATCAAGTAATTAAATTGACTGTAAAGGAATCTTCTGAGGAAAGAGATATATTGAGAGAAGAGTAATTAATGATAACAGCATTAGGGTCTTTAAACTCATGTTAAAAAATGTAAAATGGAACATTGAAACCAATACACCCTTTCTGTAGACATAAAATTCATCAAGTTCCTATCAAATTATAAATACTGTTATGACATTTCAATTTTCCTGAAACGAACAAAAATAAACAAATTCAAATTCATGGTTAACAAGTGACATTAAAGAGTCATCAGAAAGTCATAGAATGCTATATAGCAAAGCAAAATAATATCTTAAAACCATACGTAAAGTGTTATAGAACGAAAGCACAGGAAAGTTATAGTTGCTGCAAAAAAGAAACACAATGATTCATATATCAGAAAAGGAAACAACAAAATGAAATCTGTGTGGAAAGTTATGAATAATAATACAGGGACATATGAAAATACAAGTAATAAAATCAACTTAAAGTAAATAAATGAAGTTCTTGATCAAACACTTCTAACAGGTAATGATCATTATAATAAGATAGCGAAAACGTCACCACAAGTATATATAATCCAAAGACAAAGGTAACAATTCCAGTAAATAAAAAGACAATGTTCCCATATCCCATAACACCTGAAATAGTACAAAGGGCTATCAGTGAAGTAAAGAGTGAAATGACCTGCAGATTTGTTGGTATCATTGACAAAATTATTAAACATAGTGCCGATAATGCTGTCTCTCAAGTTGTGTACGTAATCAATGACTCCTTTGAAATTGGTGTGTTTCCAAGTAAACTTCAGTAGTCCCCAGTAATAACAGTTTATAAAAGTGGTGACAAGTTCGACATTTAAAATTTCAGACCACTATCACTATAATCCTCATTTTCGAAAATAATTGAAAGAATAATATGACAGATTGCTAGACTTCCTAAACAAAACTAAATTCTGGTATAGGAACAGAATGGTTCAGAAAGGGAAATCTACAGAAACAACTTTCTTCAATTTCCTAAAACTTGTTTAGTAAGCTATAGAGGACAAGGAACTGGTCTGTGGGTTGATTTCGAACGTTTCCAAAGCATTTGATCTTATAAATCATAATCTACTACTGTCAGAACTATATAATTATGGTGTCCATGATATTTCCTATTAGTGGTTCAAGTATTTAACTGATAGAAAGCAAAGAGTGAGAATTTCTCAGGATCATAATGTATGTCATTCTGAATATGAAAGAGTTAATTATGGTGTGCCTCAGAGCTTGTTAATGGGACCATTGTTACTCTTGTAACAATTTTCAACAGCTGAAACTATATTATTTGCTGGTGATACCAGCTTCTTTATAAAAGGGAAGAATGATTATGAGATGCATCAAAAGATTGAAAAAATAGCAGAAACGTCTGAAAATAGTTTAAAGATAATTGTCTGATTGTCAGTAACAAGAAAACTGTATGGATGATCTTCAACCATATAAGACACAAAAATAGCACCAATGTAAAATTCACATTGTCGAATAGCCAGATTCAGGAAAAGAATTACATAAAATTTTTAGTATTACAGGTGGGTGAGCATCTAAGATGGGAAAACATGTAGAATGATTAACAAAAAAATTAATAAGCATTGTTACATATTAAGCATACTTAAAATTTGGTGCAACACTGAAACAGTGCTTATTACGCATACATGCATAGTCTACTGTGGTATGGTATGGTATTCTGGGGAAGTACCTCTGTCACAAAGCAGTCTTTTAAACTTCAAAAGAAAGCTGTAAGATTAATTAGTGATGTTGCTTACAGACAATCATGTAGAAGTACCTTTAAGGAATCTATATTTATATTTGAAATAATCTACTTCATTAAAAACCATCAACTTTCTGCTTTGAACAGCGAGACTCACAATTATCCAACAAAGAACAGGGGTGATTATCACAGGGATGTACACAGAAAATCAATATATCAAGACAGTGTTGTTTACAAACCAAACATTCTTTACAGTGTTTTGCCTCATAACATCAAACAATACCCGACATTAATACATTTTAAAATGATATAAAAAATGTACTAATAAACAACAGCTTCTATGCGATTAATGATTACCTATAATTTTGCTCAAATCTGCAGGTCTGCTCATAATCTATCTAAACAAAAATTCATAAATATCAGAGTATTCGTAGATAAAACTGAACTTCTTTCATCAATGTTTGTATCTCATTATGTACATAACTATAGTGCCGAAAGTTACTATGCCTATTTCAGTAAAGTTGTCATATTTAATAGTTTTAGTAGAATCAATCACAGTGATCCACTAGCTTTTATTTTATCTGTATGTATGTATATCATTTTATAATCTGATTAAGCATAATGATGTTTCTGTTATAAAGATGTGTTGATGAGAATGTTAAGATTTTGTACATGATGAAAATATATAGTATTTTATACTGTTTTGTACTTTGAAAAGCCCAATATAATGAATGTGATAATATGTATGATAAATAAGTAAATGCTTACATATGCGTAGCTGTGTCTGACACAGGTGGCAGAATACTGGGAAAATGCAATCAATCTACAAAGGAGAATGCTTGTATGTCACTTGTGAATCAAATCTTAGAATATTGCTCAAGTATAAGCGACCCACACCAAATAGAATGAACAGTTGATTTGCAGTGTATACTGAGAAGACAGTGTGACTTGTCACAGGTTTGTTTGACTCATGGGAGAGCATCATCCAAATGTTGGATAACCTGAACTGACAGACACTTGAAGATATACAGAAGGTATTAACAAAAGTTTACAAACAAATGTTTAAGAAGCTTTGTTAAGAGGAGAATCTAGAGATATTCACCTTCCCTTATGTATCACTTATACAGGGGCTGTAAAAACAAAATAATACTAATTACAGCACACAAAAATGCATATGAGCAGCCGTTTTTCTCATGCTCCATACTCAATTGGAACCAGAAGAAATCTTAACATGATACTGTTCTCTGTACCCACTCCCATACACTTCACAGAGGCCTGCAGAGTATATATATATAGATGTAGATATGGCTATTACTTGAGTGTCAGATTTGTCATACATCGTACAGAAGCTGAACAACTTCACAATCTGTACCTGTTCTTTACAAAACTACAGCAGAATGGTGTAAAGCCTAATTTTGATAAATGTGGATTCTTCCATACTCAAGTGGAATACCTATGCCACATCCTTATCAGTAGAGGCACAGGACTGAAGCAGCACATGCTGAAGCAGACAATTACTTACCACTGGCAACAAACAAGAAGAAACTCTAAGGCTTCTTAGGAAAAGTAAATTATTAGTCCAAATCCACACTACATAGATCTGAGTTTCCAATTGGCAATAACTGCCTACTTCTACAGATACAGCACATTATCATCAATGGCTGAGCTGCAAACCTACCTCTCACACCAGCATCGGAACTATGCACAAATCACTTCCTCTAGCATCAATTACATGCCATCACCAGAGTCACACTAAGCCTCCTGGAAAATGAAGACCACAGGGTTGCTATGCCTCAATGTTTCTGCCTTCCCATCCTGTAGATGCTCCATGGTGACTAGTATGACACCATTCACATGACATCAATGGGCACCATAACTATTGACTGGGAATCAAATGAGGTGTTAAGTGTAAGGCCACCACATACGCAAATTGCTACAACTACCAGGTCACTCCACAGCATAACCTGCTCCATGCCACAAGTTCCATGGGACCACTTTAATATGGAATTCACTGGAGCTTTTCTCAGCAATATGTGACTTATCATCATTTAAAAAAAAAATAAATAAATAAATAAAAAAAAAATGGTTCAAATGGCTCTGAGCACTATGGGACTTAACATCTGTGGTCATTAGTCTCCTAGAACTTAGAACTAATTAAACCAAACTAACCTAAGGACATAACACACATCCATGCCTGAGGCAGGATTCGAACCTGTGACTGTAGCAGGACTGAAGCACCCAGAACCGTGTTGCCACAACTTATCATCATTCATGCACTATGTAAATTTCAGTGTATTCTTCAACTACTTCTATGCCAGAATGTCTTCTATTGCAGTCACTATACTAACCCAGATCTCAAACTTATTATTTTAAGGTGTCTGTCAGTTCTAGGTATCAAGCAATAGCCCACAATCTATGTCTGCTGAATTATCTTCTTTCTGCCAGTCTACTAACAGTGATCACATATTCACAGCCCCATTCCCTCTGGCCTCAGGTGGCAAAGCAGAAGGTTCTGTACGTGGCTTCAAACAATAACTTAAGAAAGAAATGTTTGTAGATAAAAACAAAGACAATACCATGCTGGGATTCCTCTCTTCATATCAAACCACTCCAATTCACTGGACGTTCCTGACCAAGATACTCCACTTTGTTAGATCTCTTATGTCACATAGGGCAGCAGTCACCTCAGTCAACTCACCAATACTACTTTGTGGACTCCCTAGTGTGGGATCACACCTACAGCTGGTGCCAGGCTGGATTGCAAGTAAAGTTACTGCTCTCTGAGGTAAAGGCTAGTTGGGCAAACTTCCAATGCCATGCTCAACTTTGCCTCTGCAATTCACCGTAGCCCCTGGATTGGGCCAAGCCTCCTTCTCCATCTCCACAGTATAATCTTAGACTTCATCCTGGGGCACCAACATCCACAGGCCTTCTTAACTTCTACCCATTTACAGAGGACATCAAGGAAACCAAGGAGATGGCAACTCTGGCACCACTGCTGGTCTAGTACTTCAGAAAGCTTCCCAGCATGGCTGGCTGCTCCCAGGGCATGGTAGCAGGACACAGTGGACAATATTGATGGGAGTGTGACAAAAGAATCATCTTCAGATTCTGTATTGTGTTCATCCCTACAGCTGGCACCTTTGGCTCAGCTACCTGTACCACCTACCCCTTCACACTGTGCCACCACCAATGCCAGATGGGACAGTTTTGGTTTTACTGGGTGAACGTGGGGGAGGAATCTTATATCCTGTCCTAACACAGTATCTGGTTCTAACTCGCACACTATTATTGACATGATACAATTGTTTACATAAACAGTAGCCTGAGTGAGGAACCACACACAAGTCACTGTGACCTTCATTACTAGGTGCTCACAAACATGTCAAGTGCTGCCCCAACTACAGCAGAATGACAAGAATATAGGTCTCATATTATAAATCGTGAAACATGCTTTTGCCTGTTAACTTAGATACATTCTGGATTACAACACTGGAGGATTAGACTTTGGATACCTGATTATTCTGGTCAAATTATCTTGTTCTGTTTTGGTCTCTTAGTGAAATTTAACTTGAGATGGATAAATTATGAAACAAATTAACTTGCATTGTGATTATTAATTCAGTGTGTGGATATATCAGGTCATTAAAGATGTAGCACAAGTTCAGAGGGGTTAAAGGATGGCTAAGGATATCAGTGTTGTCCTTTAAAAGGAACCATCCTGACATCTGTCTTGAGCAATTTACAGAAATAATGTGACATCTAAATCTGGATGGCTGGACGCAGTTTTGAGCTGTCATCCTCTTGAATGAAGGAGGCGTATTTATCACAGTGGACAATAAACACGAATCCACCAAAATACCAATTCAAGAAGCATGTGAGCTTGTTTTGGCCCCTCATGTGGCCCATCCTAGTATATTTTTCCATTCTATAGTACCCATACTGAACAGGACTGATGGGGATACTAGATGTAGAAGGTCTGTCCGCAAAATTCCGGGACTTCATCCACAAAGGACATTAATAATTAAAGTCTTGTAATCCTGCCAGATCTACTGATTAATGACACCTTACTGTCAATATGCCGCATGACACTTATGGCAGCAGGGTCTCTGGAAGCAGTGAGCAGCACATCATTTCCAGCCAGCAGGTCAGGAGGGACTATCAGCCAGCAGATTTAAGACCAAGCACTCACTTCTGTTTGATAGCTAATGTGTTCTTCTCCATGACCAGCTGATATACAGATGACGATTCTGCACTATAACAGTGATATCAGGATATTCTTTGGACTTATCATGTTATTTGTTCATAGCAAGTGGGCCGGCTTGATACTTGGGTATAATGCCTACCATTATTAAGGTCTACTTTGGAGGACTGTGATATCATTTTGGTCAAATGATTGATTTCAGCTTTGTCAGTAATTCCCATCATTGTAATTCATATTTTGTTGATTCTGATTGCTTTCATTATCGGTCCTGGAAAATTCACAGGATCAGAAGCTCTTCTGAGCTATGCATAATGTATCCTGCGTTTCATTTTTTTCGATAATGTGTAGATAAATGAGTTTTGTGATATAAATTTGGTCCAATAACTTTTTTTACTAACATGTATTTTGTCACAGCTCAAATAGATCTTTTTGCACCTCCGTAACTCAGACTCACAGATCTTGAAAGACTGAGTACGAAGTGTAACTGTACATGCATTTGTAGCCTAGTACAAGCATGAAGTTTAATTGCAGATACTGTAACTCATCTCAACCCATGATAGAGATGTGTGCTCATATGGGTTGCCTCAGTTAGATCCAATGTAAGCAGAGGTTTTATGAGTGGCTAGATCTTCTAAAATTTCACAATTTGCCCAGAAAACGTTTTCTGATTATTTTTAAATGTCTATGATGGCCTCGATGAGGACCAACAAAATGCAACAGATGTTTCCCTCTAATCTTATTATAGTAAACAGGTCTCATCCTGTGGCACTCTGCCAGTCACACTATACTTTATCTCTTGTATTTCAGAGGCAAAGTTTCCAGACTCAAAGTTTTTGATCATTACCTAATTTTTCTGTCTGCTTCACTTTACACCCATTTCAGAACTGCCCTGATTATAGCCACAAATGTCAAAAGTCGACACTATTTCCATAAGGGGCACATAGTGGACAGATGTCAAAGTGTCTGACCATGTGTTTCTACAATCAAGATTAACAATATCAAGAGATGTGATCCTGCAGTTGTTCTATGAAAAATATTATGTTATTCAGAGAAATCAGAATGTATCTGTTACATTATTACTTGATACAGGTACATCTGCCTCTATGATCAAACACCTGACAGCTTTCAGTATTGGTCCCTTGCATTTGGACACTGTGGAGTCCCAAGTATGTGTTCATGAGCATAATGAAATTCTGTTGTTAGGCTAAATGAAGTTTTTGTGAAGTATAAACACATGATCATGAAGTTGTCTTTGCTTGTGGTCACCAGTCTTTCTGTAAAAATTGTTTTTGGTCTTGCTGCCTATTCGGTTTTGGGTTTCCTATTCAGCACACTATAAATACTATGTAGCTTTCACTGCCATCTGAAGAAACTGAAATTTTTTGTTTTAAATCTGCATTATTGTTTCAGTCTGGTCTACAGGCAGTCTAGACTTTTAGTCATACATTATTCCAAAACAAGGTACGGTCAATCCCTTTTACCTACTGCCCAGTATTGTATCTCTGTTAATAGAAAAATTTTGTAATGGCCTACTGACTCCACAGGAATAGTGGTTTATCAAGTGACAAAGTAACTTCAGCAAGATACAGCAAGTTAAGGACATAATAATGTTACTTACCAGACACTTTATTTCAGACTTTTATTAAAACCCATTGATAATATTTTAAAACCACCAGTGGGCAGCAGGGACCAGATTGACTACAACTCTTCTACAGTTCTGCATTTTTTAAAAGCCTGCATTTCCATTGGGCCTTTTTTGATAAAGTGAAACTGGAATTAGACAAGTTGGAACAATAGCAGGTGCCTCTGTCTAGTGGTTGTACATAACCCTGGTGGCGACCCATGTCTGTGTGACAACTTCACAAGTTAGCGCCCAAGAGGAAGTAGATTCCCACCTTTTACTTCAGCCTGATTAATTATTTTCCAATTTAACTGGTTGCCACTTATATTCAAAATCTGACCTGGCATGGGTTTGTTTTCAGTTTCCATTGGCAGAGGAGCTGAACGAAATCTTTGTATTAAATATTCCTTTTGGTCTTTGCTAGTGTAATAGGTTACCATCTGTGGTCATGAGTCCAGATGGTATTCCCTCAAAAAATTTAGAGGGACTGATAGTAGATATTTCTGAGTGTGTCAAATACCTTGACAAAACCCTGGTTAGAGACTGCGCAAACAAGAAAAATACATGCAATTTTCATCAGGTTTTCATGACTCTGTCTGAAAAGGATCTTAAGTGACATTTTGCTAAATGATCATTTATTTCAGGTTACCATTAGTTCTTAGTAAGAGTCCCACTCAGGAATATGTCAAGGTAATCAAAATTGTGCTTGTTCCCCAATGTGTGAAGAATCTCCAAGTGTTTCTTGGCAAGATTACCTGTTTGCCAAATTTATTCCTTGGGTAGCTTCCATTGCCTATGATTTGAATCAGTTTCCTTGTAATGGCATTCCATTCCAATGGTCCACAGCTTGTTAGCAAGTGTTCAAACTATGAAATCTCACTATTGTTAACCCCTTGCTATGTGATGCATCACCCTTGGTTGTCATTGATTCTGGCAATAGATGCATCTCTTCATGGAAATGGGGTCATTGTTTCTCATACATTTCCAAATGGTTCTCAGGATCTTGAACTGTTCGTTTCTGAAACCCTAGTTCAGGCTCAAGAAAATTAGTCACAATTCAAGAAGGAAGCACGGAATATAATTTTTGGACTGCATAAACTCTTCATTCTTCTTTCTAAAACTAAGTCACTGAAACAAGCCTTTACTTGCTTTGTTTTGGCTGAAGGTTATATTGGCAGAATAAATGGCTCATCATACTATTTTCATCGGAAACTCATTACTTTTGAAGTTTTATCTAAATTGTAGGTGGAGGGGGGTGGGTGGGGGGGAGGATGAGAAAGGAAAGGGAGTGGGAGGGACTCATGATGGCAACTGCTTCAAGACTTTATGCAGAATCTGCAGCACCAAGCTACAATGTATGGTGGTGCAGGATTTGAAGTCAGGATCTTTTGCTAACTAGGCACTTGCGTGAACCACTATGCCATTCGGACACGTTGTTCTGTGTAATTGCACAGACTCCCTCAGTATGACCCCTGATGATCCACATTCCCACCTGGCTCCACAAGGCACCATACGTTCCTACAGCTGGGTCACCTCAATGGGCTATGAAACCACCACCTTCAGTGTGAATGAACAGCCACGTTCAACCACCTGCTGGAATCTGAAAGAAGCGAGCATGGAGGACATGGATGGGGACTACGGATATGTCATGCTAGGTAGGTATTTGGGTTGGCTGAGGGGCATACCGAGATAGACTGTGTGGGTGTGACAAACATTGTGTCTGGGTGGCAACATGGGTAACGCAACTACATAGTAAGCAGGAGATTCCATGTTCAAATCCTGGTCCGCCACACATTTCCGCTCGACATAAAGTCCTGATGCAGCTGACATCATCAGTTCCTTCCTCCTCCCGTCGCCTCCTCACCCTCCACCATGAATTTACACAGTATGTATCACAGATGCAGATTCTGGGTGATGTCTGTTCAGACACAAAACGTTCATATATATTTTTTTAATGTTGCTTATGATGAGCATTAGCTGCCAATGTCGCTATCAAGCACAGATCTTCTGAAGGTATTCCTGCAGTTCGTTACAATTTCTTAGTGTTGTGATGTCTGCGTAAACGACAAAATTATCCGTGAACAGCCTCATAGAGACTCCGACGTTATCCTCTATGTTATTTATAAAAAAAATTAACGTGAACAGTAATTTTCCTAAAACGATTCCTTGGCATATGGTCGAAGTCACTTTCACATCTGAAGATTTGTTTCCGATAAAATGACATGGTGTGTTCTATTTGATATAAACTCTTCAATCCAGTCATAAAGCTGGTCTGATACTCTGTACGCTGGAGTATGATTCATTAATCGACAGTACAGAGCAGTATCGAAAGACTTGTTACCTTTCCGTAGCTAAACCGCTAAACCGATTTTGATGAAACTTGGTGTGGAGATAGCTTGAATGCTGAGGAAGAACCCATGCGCCTATTCGTCATCACCGATTTCATTCATATTTATGGTGTATTCAGGGCTTGGCCAGAAATGAAAGTGACAGAAATGGAAGCTCCAGATGGACAACTGGATAGAGGAAATAGTAATTTTGCCGCGGGTCGGGCGAATTATGAGCTATTTATGTTAGTGTAGCTTCCATGTAGCTGTTGGTGTAGTGTTGGGCCGGCCACAGCGTGCCGAACTTCACGTGTGCAGCATGTGAGGCCTGCGTGTGAGCCAAGGGCCGGCCTGTCATTCACATTTGCTCGGTCCTTCTTGGAAGTACTCGGAATAGCACATTTCTTTAACATTGCGTTGTGGCAGTTTTCAGTCGTCACATGTCTCTGAATTCGACAGAATCGTAATGTCAGTGCTGATTAAATGTTGTATAGATAGTTCCACGGAAAACGGCTACATATCGAGTATAAATTGTATAAAATGCAATAACTACATCACGAAATGTATCAGGTTATGTGCAGTGTCGCAAAAATGGATTCATGCGAAGTGTTTCGCGGGAACGGAAGAATGGGACGCGAAATGTGACTGTGGCATGGAATACTGCGATCTACTAACGGTAGCTTTGTCAAGATACGATAACTGCATAGAAGAAAGTGTTACTGCATTTCTTCAGTGTGCTTGCAAATCGTTACGTAAATAAGTTAGAGGAGCTGATAAAGCAACGGAAAGATGACGATTTAAAAAACGAGTGTAATGAAAACACACCGGCAACTTTCGTTTGAAACAAAACTTCTGCTCGTAGTGAACGAAATCTTTCTGACGGCGTGAAATCGTCAGTAAATAGAGTGCAAAGAAAAATGGGTAATAAAGACAATACAGGACGAAATGTGAACTCAAAAAATAAGACAAGTGAAAGTGAATCTAGATCATCTTTGTGTTCTAACGAGAGAACTTCAAAGAGTACCATAAAACCAACTGAACAAAGGCACTTGGAGAACAACAAATATCAAGTCCGTATATTAGGTGTGGCACAAATAATAAATGATCGGCAGTCCCAATTTAGAGTAACAGGCAGTGTCAAACCTGGCGCTCCCCTTAGTGAAATAGTAAATAATTGTGAAAACTTAGTTAAGGGGATACGGAATCGTCTATCCCTGCAATCCTAAAATATGTAAAATATGCCTACTATAGGGAACATTTTCTCACAAACTACTCGTGACAGAGAGACAAAATTTTTATTGTATGTGCATTGATATGTTATAACAATATTGAAACAACAGTTTATTGTCAAAGTGTTTTCTTACAGAGATATTTTACATCTATTTTTAAGTAAATTTTTCCATCACTTTGTACTAGATTATCACCCCTAAGTCTTTTGTAAATCAAATAATTTTAAAATCGTTGTTTCAGTGTGTAAAAGAAACCCATGTGACTAAGTCATAAAAATTTCAGACTTCTGGGTTCACCAGTACCTGAGATAATGTTCCTAGAAAAAGTAAAAAGCAAACTTACGGGAAATGGAGAATGAAGAGTAAAACATTCCTGATCTATAGTTAATAGCCCCTTCACAGTATTCATAATCATCTTCAAGTCTTCTTTTGGCACACCTCTGCACCTGTCTTGCTTTTTTCACTAATGTCTTGATTATATCGTCAGCATGCCTTAGTCTGTGCTGATCTAAGGTCAACATAGCACGTACTGTGTGGGAACCAACACGCAAACCCAACTTTTGAAGGACCTGGCATTTAGTTGTATTCCCAAGATTGAAGGTTGCCACAGCATTATACACACCAAAATGTAGTGTATTAATTCCAACAAATACTGTTTTTGGGAGACGATACCATATCACACTATTCAAGAACTCGTTGGGGTTCTACATTTTTCCATGAAGACATTTCATCAGAAAACTTCTGTCAGCCAGATCTCTGAAAATGGGCTTTATTTCTCAATGATGGCTAATGGTAGACTGTGGTTGTGAATGTATTTCTCTCCAGTTGTTAGTCCCCTATTGTATTTACACCAGCTCTTTTCACCTTTGGTGCACAAACCATGTTCTGGATGCTCATCTGTGGATGCAGTGTGGAAATACAAAACTCATATAGCTTTCCTCGTTTCTTCAAGATTGCTTGTATTTTGCCTGATTGCAAGGCCATAGCAATTCTGAATGTGGCCTATTACGGAATCAGTCAATCTTCCTTTGTCATGCAAGGTTTCCCCATCATCTAGTTTTTTCCCTTTCATAACTGATTTTAACCTTCTCAGCCAGGCACCCATTCTCTTCTGCACATGTCCTATATATTCAAGTTTACTTATATTTATACTGTTCCCATATGGTTTGCTTTCCAAAACTTCTTTGAATACTTTAGAGTCACCAACTCCCAGATACTTGACATAGCGAACATTATACCACTCTGACGAGCGATGAAAAAATTTTTTCAGCCCAGCAACCTCCATGCCACCACTACTACCATAATAATTTGCAATACAGTCATCACTATATTCATTTCTCAGCCTGTATATGTATCTACAGTATTTAGACATAACTGCAAAATCAATAACCTTACCAGTGTCAACACTAGTTGCTGTTACAACACCATTATTGGAGGTGTGACCCCTTTTTTGCCACGTGCCATCCAAAGCTATTGTGAAGTCACGACTGCCATCATTTTCTTTCACTGCTTCTTCCACAGCTACCTGCACTGACTTCTGTGCTACATCTTCAACTGCAGATCCTAGTACGTAGTTGTAAGCATCAAACTTTGAAGGTACACTTGGAAGATTTAGAACACCACATAGGATATCAACAGCTGCTTTGCCGTCACCAATTGCTCGCAGTCCATAAACTAACCTATTATTTACACTATAAAGTTCAGTTTTCTTGTGTCCATTATTTACAGTAACTGAAACAGAACTTGGAAACTTACAGCTGTACTTAAAAATACTGCATATTAAATTAAACTGAGAAGCAAGTCGAACAGGGGATTCTACTTTCAGACAAACGTTTCCTTGGCATTTTTTGCTGCTCACACAGTTTTCAAGAGCTTCGCACAATATACTCGTATCAATGAGTTCAAAAACTTCTTTCCCTTTATCAAGTAAATTATATTTCTTCTCCAAATCTCTTCGTTTTTTTTATGAGAAGCATTGTTTTCATTTGGAGTAAGTTCGTTCGGAAAATCAGTAATAAGTGGACTCACATTTTCCAACAGTGACGATGAAGAACTGCTTTGCTTTTCTAATGAATCATCATGTCTTTTCTTTGCCCAGTTCACGCGCTTTTTAAACATTTTTCCTCTGGCTATAGTCATTTTCACTGCGAAAAATGGAGCACTAAATACGAAATAACTCGACAACAACAACTATCATACAGCACACTGTTTACAAACAATCCCGTCATAAAGTCAAAGAGTAGCTTGAGGAAACCAGAGGGAAACATTTTCGGACAAATAGTGTGCAAAGAGTCGCTGGAAAGCGGGATATTTGAATTCATGTCAATTAAATGTACTGCCAAAAAGTTTATGGTCACCCATGAGAGACGTGTATAACTAAAGCGCAATACCCGATCTCACAAATCCATAAAAATAAAATAGTTATAATTGAAGTAGAGCTTTGTATGACAAGTTATTTCAAAGGGGAAACCTGGCGGAATATAATACGTCAATAAAGCTAAAATCGAGTTTTTAACCCAAAATCCGATTCCGTATCCCCTTAAGACTGGAACATGTTGTGTGGAAATAGGTGGAGCAAATGACATATACAAAAATGGAAGCCAATTACCGGCAAGGGCACTTCAAACAACTCTAAAAAAGCTGTCAGATTTAAATTTAAAGGTTCTCGTTGTAAGTATGCCACATGCACATGATCTAATTGAGGAATTATGTGTAAACAAAGAAATAAAGTCATCAAATAATAAATTTAGGAAGATATGCTGTGCTTTTAAGAGAGAAATTATTTCACGAGGCATGGACAGCACAGGAACTATTATGGAAAAAAGATGATGGGTGAAAAGATACTAGAAGAAATAAGCCTTATATCAATAGAAAAGTTCCCTAAAATCACACTCCAAAAGCAGCTAGTATAAACAATCAATCAGCATCATCCATTTCAAGTAGGTAAAGCAACAGAAACAAGAAACCTGTGGTACAACAGGATTTTTGGTATCCGGGCTTAGTGAAAACTCCAAGTTAACAGTGTTGAACGAAAGGAGAAGTACCATCGGTGTTCACTCCCCTGTTCTAAAGATGATGACTCGAAATGTGCAGTGCCTCAGGAACAACTATTGTGAATTCGAAATAGCAGTAAGTAACACCCAACCTGATGTCTTGTGTATTACTGAACGCTAGTGTAAGGACCATGAAACTAGTAGTATTCATATTAATCCATTTAAAATGGCAAATTATTATAGTATGAAAATTGCAAAAGGTGATGGAGTTGGTATTTACCTTAGACAAGAGTTAGAATTTAAAAAGAGATGTGCAGAAAAGAACTTAAGTACTGAAAAATTTTTTGAAGCAGGTGCTGTCCAGCTATATGGCCTGATGAAAAAAGTCATAGTCATAACAGTGTATAGGTCACCATGTGGAAACATAGAAGTCTTTTTTGATAAATTAGAATTGTTGCTAAATACTTTTTACAAAAAAGAAATTGTGATTATTCTTTGCCGTGATTTCAATATTAGTCTTTTAGTTTAACGTCAGCAAAAAAGGCAATTTTTGGACATATTGAAGAGTTTAAACATGTCAGCACACACAAACAATTCAACTAGAATAACAAACACCTCCAATAGCCTCATAGATAACATTTTCTCAAATATGTCAACAACTAACATTGAGGTAACAAACATTTATTTAGGATTGTCTGACCACAATGCTCTCACCATTGAAATCCCTTTAAGGTCAAAGGAAGATAAAGGTGTAAATAATATTTACAAAAAAACTTCTCTGAGGAAAGCTGTCATCAGTTCATAAGTATCTTAGAAAATGAAAATTGGTTAGATGTTATGAATTAAACAAGTACAGATGAGGCATATAGTGTATTTGCATTGATTTATATGATGAACTTTGACATGTGTTTTCCAAAGAAACTGACCAGAATCAGATCTACTGGACACATAAAGTCAAGTTCTTGGATGTCTCTTGGCATTAAGAAATCATGTGAAAACATGAAAAAACTGAATTCAGAGTTGAGGGAGTGTGCAGATACTGATTTTATAGAATACGTAAAAAGGTATAGGAAAATATACAGCACAGCAATTGCAAATGCAAAGTTACTAAGTAATGACATGGAAGTAAAACAGTCCAAAAATAAAACTAAAATAGCATATCAAAGATAAGGAAATTATTCTAAAAGATGAGGAGACTAAAATGGTAGATAAATATGCCATGCCTAATTATATAAATAATTACTTTTTAAATATACCCCAGACATTAAGCAGGAATTTCGGGGAGCAGATTAAGTTGGCAGCACCCAAGACAGCCAGCAGTATGATGGCAGTCCCAGCAAACGAAAAGGAAGTTTTAAAAGTGATAAAAAGTCTGAAGTCCAAGATGTCAGCTGGAGTAGATGTGGTGCCAATAATACCAGTAAGGAAAACAGCTAATCAATTAGCGAAACGATTGGCACACATGGCAAACTTGTCAATGGCTGAGGGCGTGTTTCCGCCGAAACTGAAAATTTCTGAAGTCGTTAACCTGTTGAAAAAGGGTGATAAGCTTAAAATAGAAAACTACAGATCTGTCTCACTTCTCCCAACTTTCTCTAAGGTTTTAGAGATACTAATGAAATATAGGGTCACACATTATCTTAATATCCACACTCTCATAAACAGTAATCAGCATGGATTTCAAGCTAGGAGAAGTACCGAAACATCTGTACTGGAATACACAAAAGAAATAATCAGTAAATTGGGAGAGGGAGAAAGTGAAGTCGGGATACATCTAGATCTGTGAGAAGCCTTTGACACTGTTGACCACAGCATACTTTTGGAAAAGCTTGAAACTATAAGTATCAGAGATCAGGTAAAAAAGTGGTTTGAGTCGTATCTGGAAAAGAGGAGGCAGGTGGTAGAAATTACAGCACCAAATATTAACCAAAAAATTAAACTAAGATCAGATCCAAGGGAGGTCACAGTAGGAGTACCCTAAGGAAGTGTATTAGGCTGCTTGCTGTTCCTCATTTACATTAATAATATTCAGGTGTCAGAGAGACAAGCTAGAATCATGTTATTTGCTGATGATACTAGTTTAATAGTTAGTGATATGAAGCAGTCATTGCACAGTACTGTGGACCATGTTCTATAAGATATACAAAAATGGTTTAGTGCAAACAAGCTAACACTGAATGCAAAAAATCTAATTATGTGCAATCTGGGAAAATAAGTGAGCATGACGACCTAAATCCCATCATGGAGGGCAAACAGCTTGAAAGAGTACAATGTGCAAAATTCCTGGGTATGCACATTGATCAGAAGATAAACTGGAAGGACCATGTGGTGAGCTTAGCACTAAAACTAAATTCAGCATGTTTTGTACTTAGAATAATTTCAAGAGTTTGTAGTAATGACTGTACCAGATTAGTATATTTTGGCAATTTCCAGTCCATTGCATCCTATGGGATAGTATTCTGAGGAAAAACAAATTGCCGTCTAAACGAGATTTTCAGATTACAAAAACGCGCTATTGGGATAATGACCCAGAGCCCACCTCATACACATTGTAGGCTCCTTTTTAAAGCATTGAAAATTTTAACAATTCCATCACTAAACATTCTGAAATGTCTGTTGGTGATCAAAAGAAATCAGGACAAAATGAAAACCAATACAGACTACCATAATTACGTTCCACCACAATGTAAAGTTCTCCACTTACAAGCTGTACCAAGGACCCAAAGTCAGAAACATGTATGTAATCAAGGCATCAAACGTTTTAATGTACTACCAAAACATATCTAAGAGCTGGAAAATGAGGATAAGAATCACATGCTTAAAAAATGTTATTACAGTGTAAGTGAATTTCTATGCTTAACTGTATTAGAATATAAAGAACCACATGCTTGACAAATGTTATTACAGCATAAGTGAATATCTCTGCGCAATTGTATAAGAATATATGTTTAAGTTAATGTGACAAATGAAATTACATCAATGAATATGGCTGTCAAGCACATAAGAAGATTAAGGACCACATGCTTCACAAATGTCACTACAGTATAAGTGAATAGCTCTGCTGAACTGTATAAGAATATATGATATCGCAAATGTGACAAATGAAATCACAACAAGGAATAGGTCTGCCAAGCACATAAGAAATTATGTAATAAAAACACTTATTAGTTGTATATTGTATTAAACATAAGATAGATTCATATGAATTCAGCATAGAAAAAATTTTTGGTAAGATACTTTATAGTTGTTGAAATGTATCCTGACAAATCCTATATCGCAAATGTAATCATTGAGATGACAATAAATAAATAAACAACTAAAATAAAATAAATAGATTAGTCTCTCTCTTTGTTCGTGGTATGAACGATGTTCGCAGGCCCAGCGGCTCTTTGCATAAAAACAGCAGTCTACTTATCTATCGTCACAAACCTTTAAAATGAATGGGAATGACAGAGGAGAGGTATGAGAATTCTCAGTTCGCATAAGCGAAAGGTAGCTACTGCATATTTGCTATGAAACGACACCACTATACCATGCAGATGGAATTTAAAGATTTAGTTGGCAATGAAAAAAAAATTACAACAATCGACAGACGGGATTCATTGCTCTGTACATTAAAAATCACTATGTGCTAAATTTACAGGCCTGGAGCACATGACGATTTCTGGTACGAATAACAAAATTTCTGAAGTTGCATGCATTGTTCCATTGACAGTGCAACAGTTTTCGATGGAACTGATCAAAGAGTATGGAGACTTGATTCATTACTGCAAAGTTTGTTGGTTAAGACAAGGAGCATGCCTGGAAAGATTTTTTTATATAAAATTGCTGTTATTGAATATATGAAGGTAAAAGGAGTATGGGAACAAAAATTAGAACATCTGAAATGGACTACCGACTTAATATTTTACGTGAAACAGACGGCACATTGCTAACAGTAAGATAGTGCAAGATAATTTGTTTCTGATTTGATGGGGATACATTTAAAAAGAAAATCGCGCTGTAGAAGGGACACATTCTGACAGCAGTCAAGTTCCCTAAGATCACTGACATTAAAGATAATGCAAGATTTGAAGAATTTATTGTTACTTTGAAAGATTTACAAGGATAGTTTTGTAAAGATTTTGAGGACACTGTCAGTCTAACATCTGCTTCCGAGCTGCTTTCGAAACCGTTTGCCGTTTCAATTGAAATTGCCCCCGCGCATTTGCAGATGTAACTGAATCACCTGGAAGGTAATTCTAGTTTTAATGATAAATCTTTTTACATTACATTCGTCAGGTAGAGTTTCCAAGTCGCCATAATGACGTTGCAAAAGTGCTACAATATTCTGATCAACATGTTTGTGTGAAAGACAAAGAAAAATTATGATAATAAATAAATCACGATTACGTATCTGCCTGAGTGCGAAACTTGAAATTGTCTGTTTGTCCGTATGCCGAATGTTTGCACCAGATAAAACTTATATTACGTCTTCAGGGCGCCAAAAATAATTAAATAACGCTAAAAATTTGTTTTGTTTGTGACCTATGTTATTAGGAAATGTGAAATGTAAAACCGAGTGGTATGGAGCCTGCCATT
This sequence comes from Schistocerca americana, assembly GCF_021461395.2. Classification (NCBI taxonomy): domain Eukaryota; kingdom Metazoa; phylum Arthropoda; class Insecta; order Orthoptera; family Acrididae; genus Schistocerca; species Schistocerca americana. The sequence goes on from NC_060130.1 coordinate 340,058,916, forward strand.
TAAATGCAGCGCATTCGCAATTTTCCCTTCTTCCTCCTCCTGGCTTTCTACAGTGTGGTGTGACGGTGAGGGAAATGTGAAGAGAGGCTGTGCGCTTTGTCACTCGTGCCCACGTACGGCCCACGAGTTGAAATCTTGGTCGCCACTGGCGAAGTGGAAAGAGTAGAAAACAGTAATCGGAGAAGCTTGGCGTCGAGTAATTATGCGGAAATATTTTTTCAGTTTTTACGTTATTTACGTTTCAGATAAACGGAAATAATGCTCGGTATATTGTATTTATTAATATTTTCGTAAAAGACACGAATAAGAAAGAAAAAAGGAAATTTGAGGTTGCAATTTTCAAAAGAGGATTGTACTTATATCCTCCGTCAGGACTCTGTAGATAGCTTTCCAAGAAGAGATTGCAGTTAAACCATACAGATGAAAATGCGACGTTTATAACGTGTGCAAGAGGCTGATAAAATTACTGCTTCCCCAGGATTTACGATGAATATCAGCCCAGCACTTGTAAATCATAAACTGTACGATAATGAAAGTATGTATTCGGTGATATTGTCAAGTATCTATTCCAACATGAAGTATACAATGAGGCTAAGGAGTTAAGTGTGTATATCCGTGTGAGTATTTGCGCTACAACAAAGTCTGGTAGTACTACTTCTATAAACAGAAACTCCATGCGAGCGGATTTACAGATGGCATTCCTAAGCCTAGTAGACTTCCAGTTTGTTTGTGTGAAATACAGGTTGCATTTAAAGCACATAAAAAGCAGTTATTTGGAAAACTTTGCTGAATAATGAATAATGTTGATGTATAAAAAGCAGAATGACAATGTTTTATTGACGATGGTTATTTGTTTTCCACAGATCATAAAATAAAAAATGTATATTAACAATGTATACAACTGTATATAATAAATTATATTCATACATGTTGCATTGTGTTTAATCCCCTTATACAATACCCCATGAGGCTTAACAGTTGTCCGAGCGAGGTGGAGAGTGGTTAGCACACTGGACTCTCATACGGGAGGACGAAGGTTCAGTCCCGCGTCCGACCATCCTGATTTAGGTTTTCCGTGATTTCCCTAAAATAACTTCAGGCAAATGCCGGGATGGTTCCTTTGACAGGGCACGGCTGACTTCCTTCCGATGAGACTGATGACCTCGCTGTTTGGTCTCTTGCCCCAAACAAACCAACCAACTTAATAGTTAAAATGTTGGAGGAGAGACTTAGTAGTTCACACATTTTCTGTGCCAGAGAGAGAGTTTACAGTCTGGTCGCTGCTGCTATGTCGAAAAGAACTAGCATATTTTACATGAGATGATATTTTACACTGAAAGGTCTGAGATTTATATTTTCTGTTACAGCTTCTCTCAGTTTCTTCTAATATACGACCACTACCTTCCTGTCACATTCCTACAGTGGTAGGAGGAATCTGTGACACGTTCAGCTGTGAGGACGGTAGATTTCCGATGAGGTGGAGAAAAGATGTTTGAAACTGTAAGAAAATAAGCTTGAGCTGTAGGAAAAAGAAATGTAATAATACAAGATTTAGAAGAACCTATTGAAATGTAATTTCAAGAGTGAGATGGTTGATTGACAATTGGTAAGACAAACTTACAGCTGATCTTGTACATCGAGGAAGAGCTGACAGCCACTGCGATATTCCAGACCGTTGTTCAATCAGAGCACCAGTTTGAACGTCAGCCACCCCAGAAATACGTGTTTTTTTCATTGTGGTTTTAGATGCCTTCTTGCTGATTTCATCCAGTATTCTTCCTGCCATCTCACTGTCATCTCCATGGGTTCTCAGCCTTGACGGAGATGAAATTTATAACCTGAGAAATCATTAAACGTAGTACACACATTGTTAAAGAGTATGTCAGTGGACTCGTCATCTTACCAAGAAGTTGAAGCATACATAACAAATACGTATAGCTATCGAACAGGTGAACCACACCAGGTGTTTATGGAAGCGCAGAGACTAGACTTCAGGAGCACTGCCCATATATAGGGATAGTAGAGTGCAGTAGCCAGACAGTACAGTATAGCGTTATACCCAGATTTGGTTTCGGTCAGGTTGGCTCAAATGGCTCTGAGCACTATGGGACTCAACTGCTGTGCTCATAAGTCCCCTAGAACTTAGAACTACTTAAACCTAACTAACCTAAGGACATCACACACATCCATGCCCGAGGCAGGATTCGAACCTGCGACCGTAGCGGTCGTGCGGTTCCAGACTGTAGCGCCTTTAACCGCTCGGCCACTCCGGCCGGCTTCGGTTAGGAGAATACAGTGACAGTGGGTACAGAATATTGTGCTGTACCCAAATACATACGTGAACGTGGTTGCAGTAGATACCACATTTAGACAGGAAGTGTAATACAGCACTGTACTCAATTACAGCTCCAGACATGGCAGTACAACGCCTAGGATAGGCATTGGAGTATAGAGCTGTATCCGAAAACAGTTTCGGCCGAGGTAGGACAGCAAATTAGCCTTACGATAAACAACTGTAACTGAACGTGGTTGCTAAATTATGCGACCTGGGTAGGGTGACGCTCGTGAGGGGCAGTAACGCCCCCCCCCCCCAAAATCACCCGCCTGTTCCATGCCACAAACGCGTTGTGTGGTTCATCTGATCAATACGTACACATGTTTGTGATTCGTCAAGTATGCATCAACTTCTTGATAATACGGTGAGAGCAGCTGCCAAACAATTTCAAAATGTGTGTGGTACCTAAAAAATTACTCAGGTTCTTATGTTCATCATTCACAATCCTGATAACCATGTCTACTATATGCGGATGAAAGGTGATAGCGGGAGGAATACCAGATAAAACCAGCAAGAAGGCATTTAAAACACTCGTTAATAAAACCTAAAAGTGGCGATTACTGATGTTATAAATTGTTGCTCTAATGGAAAAACTGTTTCGAATTACACAGTAGCTGTCAGTTCTTCCTCGATGAACAAGATCTTCTGTAACTTTGACTTAGCCATTGTCAGTCCAGCCAGCTAGTCCTTGAACTTACATTCCAATAGGTTCTTTTACATTTATTTCAGTTTTTTTTCCTATTTCTCATGCTTTTTTCCTTATAATTTCAAACATCTGTTACCACCTCATCGGAAATTTACCTTCCCAACAGCTGAATGTCTCACAAACTATATCCACTGCTGTAGGATTATGATAGGATGGTACTTGGTAATGGTGATATGGTGGAAGAAACTAAGAGCACCTGTACCAGAAAATGTAGCTCTTAGATCTTTCAGTGTAAAAATCTCATCTCAGTTAAAATGTTCTAAGCCTCTCGCACATATCAGCGGCAACTGGCCTGCAAAGACTCTCTATGGCGAAGAAAATGTATGAAATACTAAAGCTATGAAAATAAATAACAACTGTTAAAAATATTGTCATTCTCTTTTTTCTACATCAGTCCCACTCACCAACCAACAATACTTTCGAGTAACTGATTTTTATGTTTTAAATTCAGCATATATTCCACGCAAACGAATTGAAGCTCTAACAGACTTAAGAACACTGTCTGTTGACTTTGCCTGTATGGAGTTTCTGTCTATAGGAGTAATACTAGCAGAGTTTAGTACAGCACACATAGACACATCTATATACATACTTAACTCCTCATTCTGACTGTACACTTCATGTTCCAATAGATACTTGACAGTATCATAGCAGAGACTTTATAGCTGATGGGTAGTAAGTCTTGACACTGCAGATTACTAGTGGATAGCATTCTGCTGTTAATAATAATTTGTGTGAAAAATCATTTAAAAATGCAGTGCCAGCCCAGACAGGAGGGTTGGAGTTCAGCGTTTTGTCTACACTACATTTTCATCACACCAAGGTACATCTACAGCGACACCTGGTGTAAATTCAGTAGTTACACTGCCACCCAGTAGAAGCGTGTGTGGATGCAGTGGTACAGCTGGCTGAGAGTCCTCCAGCTAGTTGGGAAACTACAGCAATCTTAATTCGTACTGGAACCCACTCTTTGAATTTATTCAATCTACTATCACTACTGCTAGTTTAACTCGAAACATTCGAACAATCCTTTCATTCTTAACTCTGGGAAACTATGATCACAACCACAGGTGGAAGTGTAAGAGGCTGAAGACACGGCTAGCTAGGGCATAACCACTTTATGGCGAGCTAACATACACTCACAGGCGACAACTTTGGCAAGCCCCTGCACATCAGCAACACTGACTGGATATGCCAGTTGCTATCATAGGTGACTACCCTACAGTGTGACCCGATATATGACCTATCGGGCACTAAGTGATAATGAACCAAACTGTTACAGGTATGCTGATGCTGACCTAGATGCCAACACCGGAACCCAGCTGCTGCTGCAGAGGAACATCTCTCCACTACCCAAAGGTATCTGCCTGCATGATGCCCAGTACTAACAAAACCTACCACTGCATGTCCTGTTACAGGCGCAAGAAGTCTGCTAATGCTCTTACAGCCCAACTGAAGTATCGCAGAGGCTTTCTTCCCTTGGCTCTTGCCTTGGCACTTATTTTCCTCTGGCCTTCAGACCACTACCCTCATTCAACTTTCGACCCTGTCTACCTCCAGATGAGTGCATGTTAATAATTAATGATAACCAGACGTTCACAAGCATTGCAGTACCCATAGGTTGCAAGACTACACTTACTGAAAACTAACCAATATGCAGAGATGGTAGTAGACCTTTCGTGTTGGCCATTATACTGGTGTGAGCGTGGAGGGGCTCCACCGTATTTTTTAAAAAAAGCTACGGCTACTACTACAAATCTTAGTATGGTACTACACCAACTGAAGCAAAGCGATCCACACATCTGTATGAACTGTCATATCGCATTTTCCTCTCCAGATATCCTTACAATTCATCACAAGTGAGACACGTTTGTTGCGTGTGATGTTAAAGATTTTGATGCTGCTTCAGCTAAGCCCCTAACCTTAGAAAGGCGACTATGACAATCTATCCCCTGGAAGTCTACATACGCACAGAATATCTTATTTCATTGCTAATAGACCCCTTTTGCTATTCCACCTGCATATGGAACAATGGAAGAACGCATATGTGTCACAAGCAAGTAACTTCAAGTGTTTGAGTGTGGTGAATCTATGCAACTTCGACTCTGCAATACGGATCGCTATGGAGAGACTAAATCAGTGTGAGACGTTTCTTGAACTACTCTCAGATTATGTTGTCAAGAACGTGTTGGAATATAAAGGTAGTATTCCTGAATTCTGGTTGGTGTTAGATACATGGTGTGCTGTGGTTTGGTATCTGACTCTGATGACTGCTTTTAGTGTTGAAATGTCATAAATATGACGGGAACAAATTATCATCACAACAAGAAGTCGCTGTTTTGTTAAATAGTTCACCATCGCTGACGATTATTTTACAGGGGGTGATGTGAACATAGCATAATTTCTGAACCATTATTTTCCATGAGTCTTGTAAACAGTTGCTGTTAATCCCCTCTGGAAACCTATAAATGGTTTTTGTCGGATAGAATCGATATACAAAGTAGTAGCTTCATTCCCTTACAGTTTGCGACCATTGTGTTTGGAACTCTGTAAGAAAGAAACTTGCTAGGTGAATGTACGTCAGGCACTGGAAATTGATTTTATCCTACTACAGAGCATGCCAGTTGTGGTGGGGCACACTTCCTGTACACCATACCACCTGGCAATTCAGACCTGCATCATGCAGGAGAAAGTGGATGGTCATGACTGGAGATGATAGCAGCTGCATGGTTTGTTGCTAATGTGGAACTGTGTGAAGTTGTACAGAATGCGGTAAGCCTGGGCAAGCAGTCTGCTAAAGCATGTAGGTTATGCCTGTTATGTAATGTCGTAAGTGTTACATCACCCTCCCCCAACACAATGTTCTAAAATTAGGGTATGTATGTATACAGGCTGCATCAGTGATGTAACCAGTTTTAAAGGTAGGACGAGTGCTCTCTGGTGGTGTCACCCACCAGAGTCCCTATCATTTTAGACTTGGCCTCTGTGGATTTTCTCAACATTTTGGAGTTATTATGGTTGGTATGGATTGGTGGAGGTTGTTTAAGCATAGCACAAGCAGAATTGGGGGGAAGTTGGCCCAGCTCGTTGTGGAGCAGCACGCACAGTGGCAGGTGGTGTGGATTGCAGGGCAGCATGGTTGATGAGAGTGGCATGTGAGTAATGGCTGAGGTGGTAGTGTTGGCGCAGGCAGTTTGTGGGTAGTGCAGGGGCGGAGCAGGGGTGGAGAGCTCTTCCGCTACCCTCACCAGAGTTTGTTTCAGTAATAACGGAATTGGAGGGATCCATACTTAGAGCATGCCGTGGCCATGCACCTCTGAGCGAATGATAGCTTGAATGGAAAAACATGTCAAGTAGGCCAGCAGACAGGCCTGGACCTGCTCAATCAACCTTTGTCTCAGGTGTCGTAGTGCTAGTATTTCAGAACTAGGATTCTGAGGGCATAGAGTCTGTCCCAGTGTTTGAAGCCTGGACCACTATGCCAGAATTCCATGCTGTCATGAATAGCCCAACAGCTCTGATCTGCATTGTGACATCATAGAGCTAGGGCCAGTATTCCAGCTCTGGGACGATATACAAGAAGTGCACACTTTTATAAACAGCCCAACAAGTTTGATCTGGATTGCGACATTTTGAGCCAGGGCAAGTATTCCATGCCATCGAGCATGACAATGCGTCATCTTGCATTTCTGACCAGTTCATACTTAGGACAACAACCCTACTTCCACAAGAGTGGGTGAAATTCACTAGCACAAACTGGCTATTTCTTTTTAATTTCCCACCAAACTTTGAATTTCTCGCCAAATTTTGTATTGTCTGCCATTTTATACGTATTGGCCTTTGCCAGATGGAGGAGGGGTTGGGGTGGGAAGATCTCATGGCTTAACGATGATGTCACCGAGAGCCGCAACTGTCCTAGAATAATTACTGAAAAGAATGAGAGCAGTTCCCTATTCTCTTCTTTGCTTGTATTAAGAACTAAGGCACAGTCCAGAAGTTATGAAATTGTTTTAACCACTATGTATCCGGAACAATGGAACTGTGGTGAATAAGGGTTTTCATAAATGACTGTAACCAGTCGCTTTTCGTAATGGCAGAATTTTTACTTTTCCATTACTAGTTTCACATCCAGTAAAACACATAGTGGTTGTTAACTGTCGCAATGTGTATACTGTGTTGTGTTGATAAGATAACTGGACATCTTAAACAATGTTTTCCAAAGTGATGTGTGCCCTTAGGAACAATCTCGTGGACTGCAACAACTCTACCCAGCGGCCCCCACAATGTTCTGAACTATCACTAAGGACTGTACCATATGATGATGAGTAGCTAGGCGACTTGAAACCAGTAACGGGAAACTAAAAGTTCCATGATCACATAGGACGCCTAGGTGTAGCCATTACTAAAAACCTGTTCAGGAGTTATGTTTAGTGAAATGAATACAAGTTCGCCGCGTGGGATTAGCCCAGCGGTCTGAGGCGCTGCAGTCATGGACTGTGCGGCTGGTCCCGGCGGAGGTTCGAGTCCTCCCTCGGGCATGGGTGTGTGTGTTTGTCCTTAGGATAATTTAGGTTAAGTAGTGTGTAACCTTAGGGACTGATGACCTTAGCAGTTAAGTCCCATAAGATTTGACACACAATACAAGTTCTTACTGGCAAATTGTAAATTTTTTAAAACTACTCTTTCACCAAACACTGACGAATGTCAAATATTACCCCAACTACTGACACCAGTCAGCGGAAATAGTTTCGGTACTAGTACCATAAATGCGATCGCAGTAGTATTATGTCTGCGTTTCTCTAATTACATGAAAGAAATCAGAGAAACCGAACTACAATTGCAGCTGCTCTCTTTTTTTTTTCGACAGTATCGTTAAAGGGCTTACAGTGCTGCAGCCTCCTCCAGCAATAATACACTTGTGTCCATCGTACTTCTTCTGAAAATAGCACCATAATAGGGTTCATCCTTTTGACCAGCTGACTCTGTTGTATCGTTTGAGTCCCCATCTGGAACACTAAAAGTGTAAAGAGAATCATTCGGAAAATGAGTTATAATTTTTCTGTGAAGAGCATTTTCTGAAAATCATTAATGGCTCAGTCTTGACGATGCTGGCTCCGCAGTAAACTGATCCCTTTCTGCTCTGGCGTAACTAAAACACACACTAGAGAAGGTCTAGATTTTGTATAAATTTGGAATCCTTCGATACACAACTACATTCCTGAAGCAGCTGTAATTTCTGCACGCAATTTTCTTGGAGATATATCTGTATTTCATCATGGTGGTAAGGCCAGATATCGGTGATGTTAAAGACTGATTACTCATGGCCAACATTGTTTGGGAGTCCGATGTGTTACACGTGTCAGTAGGAATTCTCACCAAAGCCCCTAAAAGGCCTCTATGGAACACTGACACTTATACAGAGATGAAATGTGCTGACATTTCTGCGGAGTAAAAGACACTTTAGGCAGTGTTTTGCTATCCTATTCGTTGACTTCGCCAACTCAAAAGAAAACTGTCAAACTACACCATAATCTAGACCCAACTGGTAAAAGAAAAATTAATTATCATAAAAAAGTGACTCATCACAGTTTCTCAACCTTTCAACATATATTAAAACAGATACATAGTAATACATATCGTAGACTGTATCCAGTTGTGCTAACCTGCTAGACAGGATAACAAGTCTTAGTGTGCCTGTATAGTATCTGGGGAAAGACGCGTATTTCAGCCAGAGCCCCAGGTTCCTTAAAAATGTCTGTACGCTCAAGTGTTGCAACCCATTGAACGCTGCTGAAAGTTCTCCATTTGCATTAGTTTTATCTACTGGGTCTTCAAAACTGCGTTTAAGCGATGTCTTTCGAGTATTAAGTCTTAAACTTCGCCTTTCCTGTGTAAAAGTCCAAACATTATAAAAAAATTTTGAGAGAACTGCATAACTTCCAGTTGTCTACTAATCACGGCCATATTCGCAACACGAAGTATGCCTTTCCTATGCCGGTTACACAGTTTCAAGCTTTGTGAAAATCTTGATATTTACATACAGTGACTGATGTTTGCATTGTTCTATTTTTCGAATTACTCCAGATTTTGGCGAGACAGTGTTACGATTTATTGTGCATGTAATGTGATGTGGTGGAAGTTACCAATTATTCACCACCAGACAAAACAAATTTTGGGTCATACTCGTAACATCATTATTGAGATATATAGTCTATCATCGACATAGTTTCGCGTTATGACTTCAGGATGTTTACAGCAATGTACTAGTTCATCTACCAAAATTCAGCTCTGGTATTGTTCATCCAACCAGTTTCATATATGTTTATGAGTGCATATATATATATATATATATATATATATATATATATATATATATTATATATATATATGTGTGTGTGTGTGTGTGTGTATTTGCACTCTAGCGTGGAAAAGGATAGCTCCAAAAACTAGCAAGTTTTCTTTATTTTTTGGGTGTGCCTACTCAAAGCTTCTGATTATCTGTGAGTGATCTTCTATACTGCTAAAGTATAGTAGCAGGAAAAAAATTTAGTACACCTCGAAAGGCGATGTCGATTTTGATCCAATGATGGAATATGCCACCTGGGGTATAGTAGGTGTACTGATAATGATTTCAACGTCGTCTGCCAACAGATAGCGCTGTCGCATAGCTACCAGAGTCCCATCCATGTCTACCCTTTAACGGACAGAAGGCAAGTGAACTTCAACAATTCGATTTTTAGATTTTAGCAAATTTGAAATGCCTGGTCCTTCCTGCGTGAAACAGTTTTTGTTTTATATAAATACGACAATTTCTTCATGAGATATGATGGTTTTGCTGACGCTTTGTGCAATCTGGCATTTAAATGCCACACCTTCCTTTTTGCACCATGCAGAGTTAATGCACAGCATTCTTTCACGCCTTGTATATTTCATGCTTGTATTGTTTTATCGCTTCAGTGTTCCCTACCCTGTATCTGCTATGGGTACTCGCTTTTCCGATCGTGTTTGTTATTGTTTCGAGCGTTAATGGTTGTACTTAGTGAAGTTCGTTGTGAGTGAAGTACGTGTTGATTTGTATTTTATTTGGCTCAGCGTGTTTTCATAAAAATGCCACGAATAAAGAAATTCTCGCCTAGACTAAAATTCAGAGGAAATAAATACGTAAAGGTAAATGAGGTTAGTGGGTCAAAGGAACCAAGAATGTTAGACACAAAGAAAATCAGCACATCAAGAAAGAAACTGCAATGTCTTCAAGGCAGTTCCTCCCAGTCAGCTTGTGGAGATGAACATTCGTTTGGGAATATTATGGTAAACCTTAGCATGCTCTGTGATTTCATTTCTAAAAATACTGTGTGCAGAATATGTGGTGGTGATGTATCTTTGGGTGAGAATCAGTGTCTTCGTAAAGGGATTGTTTCAAACCTGACACTGAGTTGTACAAAACGTGGTACAGTTGCTACAACAATGACATCAAAAGTGGCAAATAATAATTTATATGAGAAAAACATAAGGCTAGTTTATGGTCCCAGATCTAGTGGTAAAGGGATGGAGGCAGGCAAACTTTAATGTGCATTACTTGACTTTTCCAAATCCTCTTGCAAAATTTATGACTGACAATAATGTTATTGGTACTGTTGCTGCTGAAATTTTTAACTTCTCAATGAAGGAAGCAGCTGAAGAAGCACTCCAGGAAAGTGATGACAGTGAAAGTGGTGATATTTGTGCATGTTTTGATGGCAGCTGGTAGAAACGTGGAACACATCACTAAATGGTGTTGTGACAGCTACATCATTTGATACTGGCAAGGTAATTGATGTAGAGATTCTAAGCAAGTACTGTAAAACTTGTGGCAGTGGAACTGAGAAAGAGCATGAATATAACTGTCAGATGAATTACACTGGTCCAAGTGGTGGGATGGAAGTAGCAGGAGTTCTCAGGATTTTTAATCGTTCAGTGGCAGAGGTGTCAGATACACACAGTATTTAGGGGATGGTGACAGCAAGGCTTATGACTGGGTATGTGCAGAACAACCCTATGGTCCTAATCTCACAATTTTTAGATTAGAGTGCATTGGGCTTGTCCAGAAGAGAATGGGGCCCAGGTTCACAAGATTATTGAAAGAAAAGTCAAAAATAGTATTGGAAGATGGTAAGAAGATAGGTGGTAAAGGTCGCCTGACAAATGTTGAAATAGATGCATTACAGAATTATTATGGCTTGGCCATAAGAAGAAATGTAGGGAATTTAGAAAGCATGAAAAAAGCTGTATGGGCTATCTTTTTCCATAAGCTTCCCACAAATGAAAATCCAGTGCACGGTCTTTAACTGAATGATCCTGACGCTTGGTACAAGTACAGGAGAAGTGCCAGATATGACTACAAACATTCTTTATCCGCATCTGTAATGAATGAAATTAAACCCATATTTAGAGACCTTTGTAAAGATACCTTGTTGAAGAAATGTCTTTATGGGAAAACCCAAAATTTAAATGAATATGTGAATTCTGTCAATTGGAACTGGTTACTAAAAACTGTATTTGTTCAGCTTACAACACTCAGTTTACACGTATTTCATGCTTCAGTGATGGTGTAATTAGAAAACTGGATGTTTTCGAGTTATTGGGCATAAAATTTAGTGGAAATACTGCAAAATCCTTGGTACAAATAGATAAAGAGAGAATCTGCAAAGCAGATATTGCTAATTTATAATGCACAAAAGAAGCGAGACAGAAAATAAGAGAGACCAAGAGAAGACAATAAGATCAATATGAGTCAAATGACGCTCAGTACGGTGCAGGAAAATATTAGTGGTAAGTAATTCTCATCAATAACTAGACTAGAATTGCTATATTAAAATTTAAATTGATTTTTCTCAAAACTATGTTTTTTTTACTTTCAGGTACCATTATTTGATAAACTAAAGGGATTAGAAACATTAAATTTGGTCAATTTGTACTGCAGATGGTAATAAGTTATTACAAGTAAATTGAGAACCACCAAACAATCAGAAACTATTTTATAATAATTAACATATAAAGAGAAGTTAATTGTACTAGTGAAAGAATAAAATTTTTTTCTTCAAACCATAAGAGGTATTGTGTTGATTTTCCTTGTAAATTGAAGCATATATGTTATATATATGCAGTAAAAATTTCATTGCTTTATCACTTATAGTTCTTTTGAAAAGTGTACCTACTCAAAGGGTAAAATAGCATTGACAGAATAGGGATAAAAATTGCCTTCCGTCTCCCCTTAAAACTGGAGCCGTTCCTGTGCATTAATGGCTAGTGGGGCGAGTAAAGCTATCTCTCCATATACGGTGGTCTGGCTGTCGATGAAATCGGAATATCGAAGTGTTCGTTGAATGTAACTTCGCAAAACTGTATGCCGTTCTGTTAAGCCTAAGATGTATACTTTTACTGATAGGTGATGACTTACATTCGCCCATTACCAAAGCGCCTCATTCTCATTGCACAGCAAAAGGAAACATCGTAAGTAGAGGTGCTGAAATTAAGTAAATATACGCCTGAATCCGTAATCAATTGAAGCCTCTAGCTTTAGAGAAAATGCTTTGATGTGCTTCATTTGCCAAGAAATTAGCACCAGATTGCGAGGTACTTAGCAGTATTAACGAAGTTGCATTTCCTAATGATATTCACATTAAAGGATGTAACAGCGGCATATTTGCCTTCCCATGATGCTGGTGGTGCTTCGATTTTTTCTGTTTTCTGCGTTTTCATGAGAGATATGACCCTAGAGAATACACCGGTCCTCTTGAACTATAAAAGTAAAAATCAAAGCAAAAACTGATATCCTAGAATTTACAGCATTTTTTCATTTTCAGTTACTGTTAGTTACATAAAGTTATATGAGATTTGTGATGATAAAATCTAATTTTAATAACATGTGAAACGCTTATTTATATTTAGATGGTTCCGTTGAATTTCACTAGGTCACAAAAATATTGATGTCACTGTCACATACTTGCGGGACAACAAATGAAAAAAATGTAAAAACATAAGACTGGATCTAACCAAGGATCGCAAAAGTTTGAAACTGCTCTTAGCCAGCACGGTGCCAATTCGCTTGGTGTGGCACAACGTGTGTGAACTGATGCTGCAGCGTCAGAGCTTTGACTGTCATTTTCTCGGAAAGTACTGAGTGTTAGCACTTAAGACAAAATATGAACCCCTTTATTTTCAGCAAGTTAAGTTTCAAATGTGTCAGAGAGCGGGCTGTAGAATGTCCTCCTTGTAAAACATAGTTTCAGTATTTCCGCACAGGAAACACAGCTCGGCCAATCTCTAATAGCCCCACAACGTCTCTCTTGAGGAACTAATACACTGCCAAAATTAAGTACCACGTTGTGCATACCTCAGGACTATTATGGTGATTCGACTTGTTAAAGTAAGGTTAAACCATAATGATTCCGTCGAAACTGGCATATTCCATTTCCTTTGATTTGTGAACACTTCTATTATCCCTTTTTGACTCTCTTCCTGAAACCATATCATTGCTGAGTTTATCGATGAAATTGTAGGATGCAGTGAGCGACACTCCCTACTTCGTCTTCGAGTTAGCAAAGTATTTAAAACGACTCTAAGAGATTATCAAGTACACACATTAAGTGTTTCTTAGCCGTATAGGGGCGAATTCAAAACGGAGATACTTACACAATAAATGGTTTAGGTTTCATCTCGAAATATTTGATTCGTTTTATCAACCTCATTTCATCTAAATTCGTTGCCTCAGCAGAGCTTAATATTTTCATGTTATTCCACAGGGACATAAAGGATGAGATGTCTTGTCCCCATGCCTATGCTTCTTTCTGGATTTACCCTATTTATGCGACTCAGCATTTTAGTTAAACAAGAGACATGTGCAGTAGTATCCCAAGACAAGTTAATGTGCGTGGGAATTATCTTTAATACATTTTTAAGCCATTCCAATAGTCTCCAAGATGAAATAAAAGTATAATTAGCGTTTCCCACTAAGTCGGTTTCAGACGCAAGCTCTATAATATTTAACATAGCAGTCTGTTTTAAAATTTACACCTAGGTATTTCTCATATCTTTGTTGTGGTAGCCTAGAGAGGTTGTTAATGTGAAACAACTGGGAAATAAACTACGAGCAAGATGTGACAACTGCAAGGTACTGTATGGACATTCCAACTTGATACTTTCGTTCCTATCGGTCTTAAGCTGTCTGCAAACTGAAAAGCTCATTCATCAGGCGCTTTTTGCTTTTACTGACAAAGCATCAAGAGTGGTTTTACCGTAATCATTAAGAGCAGACGATACTTTTCGTCTCTGTTTTTATAGAACGAAGGACACTCTTGCTTAAGAATGACATACTCTACACACTGCATTCGGTTCTTTTTGGTCCTTGTTTCATATTCTCATCACAACTGCTTCTCCTTTCACACTACGAGAAAATGGAATCTAGCTAGCAGTGGAATGACTGACCTGTTTAATTACCTGAGTGGCCTTAGTCCGATTCGTTGGTCATTGCGGAAAATTTCGTTGCACAGTTCGCTGTTGTGATTTGAAACTGTGTGTTGTTCGCAGCTTATTAAATATGATTTCAAAACGTGAACATCTACAAACAGTGTTATGACGTCTTTTCGTTTGCTTTATTACGTATTAGAAGTGTTGCCATTGCAAGCATTCATAAGGAATGCTGTTTTCACGTATATAGGGCTAATATTAAAATAAATGTTATTTATTCATACTGTTAATAGAGTCTGATGATATTAAAAAGGCGAATCGCTTCCGTTGAATCATATTTAATTTGCAGTTCACTTAAGGCAACAGCTACTGGAGAGGAAATGTACACAAATAATTTTCCCTACTGTCTGTTTATGATGGTGCAGTCAGTGCATCTGGATATTATTTGTAACTACGCATTACTTCCAAAACATAGTTACAGATTAAGAAATAACGGCCTATGCTAGGTATTCTCTTCCCAGTCAATGCAGTGGCAGCCAACAATGCATCTTCGAAGGGCGATCTTCACGAGTCCAGCCAGCTCAAGAAACACATCGGCTGAGCAGATGTATTCTGTCTGTCACTAGTCTAACGGACATTTAGAAACACTGTAGAATATGTTCGTCAACCACGTGGCCGTCGGTTTACTTTCTGGAGTGGTTCACAATCATGGTAAATTCCCTCGATATTTTCCTGTCTTGCAGATTAAATATTCCGAATTATTTCCAGTTAAGAGATGACATAGAGGTAGCAGACTTACGTTTTAGAGACCAGGAAGCTCGTTGAAACATAAAATGGAGCTTACTTTGCCATTTACGTGCGAATTATCAGTCTTACGAGGAACCCTTTGAGTGCGAGGTCGCAAAAGGCCAGTGATGTTGCCGGTAGTCGACGACCCACACATTGTTTACCATGCAACCGTAATATTGGCTGCTAATGACAGAGGACGGTACTGGAAGTATCCTACGGTGAGTGCAACATGAGGCTACGGATCGTAGTCGAACTGCTTATTCGACGAATAACTCACAACAGTGCTACCGTGCTAATGGTGCTGATAAAAAGCAGAGAAACAGAAACGATAAACAAAGCAAACATGGGATTATATCTACAGCAACATTTGCCAAAGGTGGCATTTCGACAGAAAGTTCAAATGTTTCAAATGGCTCTGAGCACTATGGGACTTAACTGCTGAGGTCATCAGTCCCCTAGAACTTAGAACTACTTAAACCTAACTAACCTAAGGACATGACACATATCCATACCCGAGGTAGGATTCGAACTTGCGACAGTAGCGGTCGCACGGTTCCAGGCTGTACCGCCTAGAACCGCTCGGCCACCAGCGGCCGGCTCGACAGAAAGCAACGAAAGGAATTTCGCAGAGTGAAATATCAGCGTTGCTATAAGATGAGTCAGTGGAATGTGTGATGTCGCCTTGAGAGTGGATACCTAGCTGAACGTCCTGCATGGTTTATAACTCCCAAGGAGTTCACCTTCCATCTCAATATACATGAAATATATTAGCAGTTCCAGCTGCATAATGGAACGACGACAATGAAAATTTGCCCCGGACCGGGACTCGAACTCTGGTTTGCCGCTTATCACGAGCTGTCGCCTTACTGTATAGCTACCCGAGAACGACTAACGACCAGACCCAAACTTCCATAAGTCGTCAGGCATGTATCTACAACCTGTACTCGTACATTCATTATGTCTATTCCCGTACAGGTGAGACGTTTTAATTGAAAGTCGCCGTCCCGGGGTTGGCGGATAAATACGATTTTGCAGTGTCTCTGTCATTCCGAATTACGATGCTTTGTTCCTTCGGAGTTCCGTACTTCAGAATAACACACACAGCGCAATATCCTATGTATCCGCCGACAGTTAGCAAGAGACTCTCAAGTAAAATATCTCCCCTGTATGGAAATGTACTTAATGGATGTATGAGTACAGAATGTTGACACGTTGCTGACGACATATGGAAGCTTGGGTATGGCCTTCACTCGTGCTTGGGTAGAGGAAGACTAAGGTGGCCGCTCCCGATAAGCGGGAAAACCGGATACGACTCCCGGTCCGGCACAAATTTCCACTGTCGTCATTCCATTATACAGCCGATGGTTTCCATAATCGCAACTGCGAACGCATTTCATGTATTTCATAACAGCTGCAGTCGCGCAGTGCCTGTTCCTTCGGACATGGATGCGTGTCTGAAGAAACATTGTATCGTAATTCGGAGTGACACAGGCACTGAAATATGGTATTCGATGTTGATGGTACTAACTTTTGTGATCACTGTTGAACGCCATTTTTCATTCGGTATTAATTGCCTAGTAGGCGCTGCGGGTCTCCCGCATCGCCCCTACGCTCCTCGGAGTATGGGACCTCATCATCATCATTCGTGGTGCCAGCTGATGGTTTGTTTTGAACGTTTCTTGACTGTCGATGATCTCAATTTTGTGACGAATAGTACATACATCCCATAGAAGGTTAATCTCTACACATCCTGCACACTCATTTTCTGTCGACCTCTAGATGCATATGGTGAGTCATAAGCAGATAATATTTTTCTGTCATAACTGATAACACATCACTTTCAAATTAGCCTTACAAAAGATTGACCTTGCGACCTCGCTCACAAGGGGTCCCTAGTTAGCCATAACTGGTAAAACAAGGAAGCTCTCTATGATGCAGTTGTATGCTGGATTAGTAGTAAAGTTCTTCAAGTGGATGAGTGGGGTAGTTTTCACTTCAAATCTCTCTGGATACAAGATTTTTACCTAATCTGTAAAAGAGCCACTAGTAGGCAGATGGATATGCTGCAAAGAAATCGTAAGACAACTTCTCCCCTATAAGTTTTGTTGCTGCCTTGATTCTGTACGCTGCAGACCTAAAAAATATTCAAATATGTGTGAATACCTAAGGGACCAAACTGCTGAGGTCATCGGCCCCAAGACTTACACACTACTTAAATTAACTTATGCTAAGGACAACACACACACCCATGCCCACGGAAGGACTCGAACCTCGGGCAGGAGGGGCCGGCATATCCACAGGTGAAAAACTTGCTGAACTGTACACTTTATAGTGCGCACTCTTTTTGCTTCTGTCAGCTGTATGCACTTAATTGTGGCACTGAATGATTTAACAGGATTTCCTTATATATCTACCCCTACTGCTACATTTGAATATTTTCGTGGTAGTCCTCTAGCCCAGCTTCATTACGACTGTGGAATGAACGTAGACACAAACCATTTAGAAGCCGAATGTGCGTATCATCCGGTTAATTCTGGGATACTTTGTTTTATTAAAAAAAACTTTCTTTAGAAACGTTATCATGATAAGTTGTAACTCATATGTAACAGTACAGTGCATACTAAATAGCGTTTCTTCCTTAGTTTATTGAACGCAGTAGATAGACATAAGAGATAAATAAATCAGCAGCAATATAGTCTCCCACATTATCTAAAACTTTCTGAGAATTTTCGAATAGTTTTTCGACTTTATGCCTGTAGACAATATGTTGATAGCTCTTCGTCTCCTTGCAAGTTATACCGTGTTAGCAGACTGTAAAGGTGTGCTGTTCAGCATAACGATGAGGCAAGAGGTCTCGCAAAATGTGTCACTGCCCGTACATATGGCTAACTGCGTACCAACTTACTCCATGCCACGGATTGTGCAGCCACACCCGCTGGAAGTTCGAGTCCTCCCTCGGGCATGGGTGTGTGTTTTGTTCTTAGCACAAGTTAGTTTAAGTAGTGTCTAAGTCTAGGGCCCGATGACCTCAGCAGTTTGATCCTTTAGGAATTCACACACATTTTTGAGTCTACCTGCCGCATCAATACGTAACATCTTTTTTCCAGTGAAAACCCCCAAAACTAGATATAAGGGACGCCTTTCAATAAATTTGTTTAATACGTTAGGCAACAATTATTGTTTCCCTCGTATCTGAAAATGGAACTTCAGTAACCCTGTGATGTGCTTACCACTTCAGGTGTACACATTACTTTGTGCCCTGAACGTTAGAAGTAGCCTGTGACATACTTGAGCAATAATGTTATATATAGCTGCCCAAGAATTTGGGGTCCTTAATGCAAGTAGAAAGTCCACATTTACAGCGATGTTGCCGCTGGTACCACTGTTTAGATAACACTGCAGTCTAGTAACATCTAGTGTATCGATCTCTCCATATTCACAGCTATTTGCCTGACGATTGCCGATTTTACGCAGATACACAGGGCAGGGCACAGTTCATGTCCTGTTATGAAATTGTTCTCCCCTCGACCGGGATTTATATACTGCATTTTTTTTTCCTTTCTCGAATGTCAAGGAATAATTTTTAAACGCAACGGCCAACGTCCTTATTGCCCCAGCTCATCTGTCACGTTCCGATTCTGAAGGACTTGACACGTTCCCTCCAGCATGTACCACTGGTGGCTCACGCTAGATCCTCCCACCAAGCAGCGTGTACCACCTACGACTCACACTAGCCTCTACCTAACATGGTACCTGCAATTCATCAACGTATGATGTATTATCTGTAAGACAGGCGCTCTGAATACAATTTTTTCTGACCCTTCATCGAGAAAGCTTTCTGATCAAATGAGGTATCACTTAACTAGTGATTAATTTAATCTTAAATTATTTCGTGTGATCTCTCGCTGTTTTAAAAAAATGAACTTACATTGATCAGCCAGAACATTATGACCACATCCCTAATACCCAGTATGTCCGCTTTTGGCACAGATAACTGTGGCCGCGCGGAGTGGCCACAGGATTTGAGGCGTCGTGTTACGGACTGTGCGGCCCCTCCCGCCGGAGGTTCGAGTCCTCCCTCAGGCATGGGTGTATGTGTTGTTATTAGCGTAAGTTAGTTTAAGTGGTGTGTAAGTCTAGGGACCGATGACCCAAGCAGTTTGGTTCCTTAGGAATTCACACACATTTGAAGATTTTGATACCTGTGGCGATGCATCGTCGCATGGAAGCAGTAAGCCATCGGTAGGTCTCTGGAGGGAGTTGGCACTACATCTGCTCACGCAAGTTACCGAATACCCGTAAATTCCGGGGAGGTGGCGATGAGATCTGACGCCACGTTTTATCACATCCCAGGTGTCTTAGGTCGCGTTAAGACGTGGCGTGTTGGGGGTCCAGCACATCAATTGGAACTCTCCATTGTGTTCCTCGAACCACTCCTTCACACTCCTGGCCTTCCGACATGGCGCATTATCTTGTTGAATAATGCCACTGCCGCTGGAAAACATAATCGTCATGAAGGGGTGTAAATGGTCCGCAACCAGTATACGATACCCCATGGCCGTCATGATGCCTTGCACGAGCTCCATTGCACCCATGGATGCCCACATGAATGATCCCCAAAGCAAAATGAAGCTGTCACCAGCACGTCTCCGCCCTGCAGTACAGGTGTCAAGCAGCTGTTCCCCTGGAAGACAACAAATTCGTTCCCTCCCATCGGCATGATGAAGAAGGTATCGGGATACATCAGACTATACAACACTCTGCCACTAAGCCAAAATCAAGTGCCGATGGCTACGTGTCCATTTCAGTCAAAGTTGCAGATTTCGCGGCGTTAACATTGGCACATGCATGAGTCGTCGGCAGGGGAGGCCCATCATTAGGAGTGTTCGGTGTAGTGTGTGTTCAGACACACTTGCACTCTGCCCAGCACTAAAGTCTGATGTTAGTTCCGCCACGGTTCTCTTTTTTACTAGTATACCCAGCCTACGATGTCCGACTTCTGTGATTAGGCTCACTGAGATGACCTGCAGCGTGCGTGTGTCTGACTAGCAGTGATTCCTCGCCAGGTGACGCTGCTATCGCCCAGACGTGTTTATGTCGTAGGGGACCAGTAGGCCGCGGGGGATTAGCCGAGCGGTTTAAGGCGCTGCAGTCATGGACTGTGCGGCTGGTCCCGGCGGAGGTTCGAGTCCTCCTTCGGGCATGGGTGTGTGTGTTGTCCCTGGGATAATTTAGTTTAAGTAGTGTGTAAGCTTAGGGACTGATGACCTTAGCAGTTAAGTCTCATAAGATTTCACACACATTTGAACATTTTTTTGGACCAGTAGTCACTATATTCTAGCTGATCAGTGTATGTCACTTTAAAAATTAAAGGTCAGTATATTAAAATAGTAGCCTAAGCTTCCGAATACGATACCGCCGCACAGCGAGAAACAGGAAAAGCAGCGTCACCAATTGGAGAAATGCATGAATACGTGAGTGGCCCCACAGTGAGGAACACAACACCTAGCGCTGGTGTGAATGTGTTAAGCTGCACTTTATTAGTAATTTGTCTGACAGTGACCTGTCTTACTTTCTCAAAGTCCCCTTTCCGCAACCAAGAGCATGCAGCTCTGTAGAATATAACTGTATCGGCAGGATGCACTTCCAAAATTACTGAGAATGCTTTTAGTGGTGGTGTACCAAGTGTTCCCGGAAGTACATTTCGCAATATATGTCTTAGGCCCAGCTCTTGGGTCCTCGTGCTTGCTGCGAATCCATTACTGACATGAAAGATGACACGATGATACACTCTCACTGCTAACGATGGTAATTTATAAGTCACATTTCCAGCTCATGCGAACTTGTGCATGATTTTGTACGGTTTCTAGGTGAAATTACTAAGGTGAGCTGAGTAATTTCTTTCCTCGTCTATATGAAATTCTGAATATCGGCGCATTATACATCTGCGAATGAAAGTTCCTCTTAATTGGAGAGTAGAAGCTCTATTTCGAGACAATCTGCCCTCTGGCAGTATAAAAGTTGTATTGTGGACAGACATTGTTTAGTTTTTTTAATGCGTAATTACTGCACCATTTTTATGTATCATCGTAAGCGATGGCCCTATCGAACTTCTTTAAGGTACACTGGGAACTACTGTCATTTCTTATCATGCTTCCCTGTTATTAATGACGTAATTAGTTCAATCCAGTAGGAAATTTTCAGTTCAGCTGCACATCTGTTTTATTATCTCGTTCACACCCAAAACAATATCTCGTCGTATAACGTTAGTTTAAACCATAGCTGGTTTGTTTACGCTTTCAGGATAAAAATAAAACTCAGTTTTCAGGGACCAGCTGCTGCCCAAATTCAGGTACTTTCAATGTCACAGCTTTTTAACCTACTTTGGTAATTAGGTACTTGTTCAGATACCGATCTAGAAACTTTTGAGGTCTTCAAAAGTCATGTGACACCTCCTAATACAGTGTCGAACCTCCATTTGCCTGACGTAGCAAAGCAGTTCGACGTGGCATGGACTCAACATGTCATTGGAAGTCCCGTGCAGAAATACTGAGCCATGTTGCCTCTATAGTCGTCCATAACCGCGAAAGTGTTGCCAGTACAGAATTTTGAGCACGAACTTACCTCTCGATTATGTCCCATAAACGTTCGATGAGACTGATGTCGAGTGATATGGGTGGCCAGACCATTCGCTGGAAATGTCTGGAATGTTCTTCAAACCAGTCGTGAACAACTGTGCCCCGGTGACAGGGAACATTATCATCCATACAAATTCCGTCGTTGTTTAGGAACATCAAGTCCATGAATTGCTGCAAATGTTCTCAGGTACGCAGACATAACCATTTCCAGTCAATGATCGATTCAGTTGTACCAGAAGAGCCAGTCCATTCCACGTAAACACATTCCACATCGTTATGGAGCCATCATCAGCTTGCACAGTGCTTTGTTGACAACTTGAGTCCATAGCTTCGTTGGATCTGCGCCATAATCCCAACCTACCGTCAGCTCTTATCAACCGAAATCGGGACTCATCTGACCAGCGGCTCTTAACTGCCGTCATGCGGCCATAATCACGTCGGAAACCTTTTCACCTGAATCACCTGAGAACAAATGACAGCTCTGCCAATGCATTGCCCTTTTATACCTTGTGTGCGCGACACTACCGCCATCTGCATACGTGCATATCGTTATCCCATAACTTTTGTCACCATAATGTACATTTATATTATTGTATTTCTTTTTATCTTTTCTATCGTTCAGTCATCACATACATATATACTTACAAGCCAAAACCTTTTGAGGACTGCTCACTGAAGGACTGAGAGCCGCTTGGTTGCGTTGTGGGTAAGTGATATGGTAAAGAACGTATAAGCTGAACAGATAGAATATTATGACCACCGACCTGCTATCGATACAAACCCAACCAGGCGATATCAGCGTCATCTAGCGAGGAATGATTGCTAGTCAGACACACAAACGGTGCATATAGTATCAGTTGAGCATGCTGTCCATGTGGATAATGGGGAATGAGCACGATCTGTCTGGGTTTGACGGAGAATAGATTGTGATTGTTCAAGGAGTGCTGTGGTGAGTGTCTTCAACACGTGGCGAAACCAAGGTGAAACCACTTCCGTACATTGTGGAGTTGGGCGGCCACCCCTCATTACAGATGTTAAACGTCGTAAGTTGGGCAGACTGATAAAACAGAACAGGTGGCAAACTGTGGCGGAACTAACATCAGACTCTAACGCTGGGCACGTGACCCTCGGCACTGTACGCTGGCGCAGTGGCAGATTGTTGCATAGACTAATGAATTCCGATGCCTTCTTCATCATGCTGATGGGAAGGCACGAATCTGTTGTCTTCCAGGGGAACAGCTCCTTGATACCTGTACTGCAGGACGGAGACAAGCTAGTGGCGGCTGTGTTGTGCTCTGGGGAACATTCAAATGGGCATCCATAGGTCCAGTGGAGCTGGTGCAAGGCTCCATGACGGCCAAGGGGTATCGTATATTGGTTGCAGACCACGTACACCCCTTCACGATGATTATGTTTCCAGATGGCAGTGGCATTTTTCAACAAGATAATGTGCCAATGCACAAGGCAAGGAGTGTGATGGAGTTGGTCGACAAACACAGTGGTGAGTTCCAATTAATATGCTGGCCCCAAAACTCGCCAGTTCTTAACTCGATCGAACATATCTGTGATGTGACTGGACATGGCGTCAGAACTCTTCGGCCCCTCCCAGAAATTTATAGGAATTCGGTGACTTGTGTTTACAACTCCCTCCAACGACCTACCAATGCCTCATTGATTCCATGCATTGTCGTTGTTATCTGTGCTAAATGTGGACTTTCCAGCTGTTAGGTAGGTGGTCATAATGTTCTGCTTGATCAGTGTACAGGCGGAGCAGAGACGAACAGTAAATAGTTGTAGCCGTGATACGGGCTCCAAATGGGGAAATCGACTGAAATAAGTGCATTCACATCGGGAAGACTACTATGGCCTCGCGCGTGGAGTCCAGTATGTCGGAAACGACGAAGCTGGTCGGTTGTTTGAGTGCTTGTATCGTGAGCGTCTACGGAAAGTGACTGATTGACTGTGAAACCATGAGTAGGAAACTAGCTGTTGGATGTCCAAGCCTGATAGCAGATCGTGGGTGACGGAGGGTTGCCCAACCAGTTAAGCAGGATAGGCAGCAGTCTGCAGCAGACAAGAAGACATTGTATGAGTTTAGTGTGTAAGTTAGTTCCGTTTTTAGTTAAGTTTAATAAACATAGCAGAGACTTTAGTCATCTATAATATATTCTGCTTCATTATTTACAAGAGTTTGTCAACACTGGGGAAACTTTTTGATTCCACGACTCCGGAAATAACGTGGTTTTGCGGCGAAGAACTCGTCGACCCATGTACGGTGAGCATTTTCATTTGGAAAAGAAGATCCTTGAAGGTTGGTCGATAGAGAGCGGAAAAGGTGAATATCTGAGAGCCAACATGAGGTGAATAAGTTGGGTATGAAGTGACTTCCCAACCCATCTCTGTATAGTTTTTTGCCAGTCTAGCAGAGTGCAGGAGAGCATTAACGTGCAGTAGCAGCCATTCAGGCAGCCTTCCTGGCCGTTGCTCTCGGACTGAGTCTGCAAGACATCTCAGTTGCTGACAGTGTATCTCAGCAGTGATGATTACAACTTGGGGAAGCAATTCCCAGTACACCACATTGTCGCTGTAGCACCAGATGCATGGTTCTGTCTTCCCAGTAGTCGGTGGCACCTTGCAGCAGTATAATTGCCCATGTCACGAAGCTAAAAACGTGCTGTAGTAGTTGGAGGAGCATGATACTAGGTTAACTTTGACATCTTAGGATCCAAATTCGCTTGATATGAAGCAGATGGCACGTGCCTCGGACTCTGTTGGGCATCATCTCTGCAGCTCCAAACCACCAACCCACAGTTTACAGGAATCACATGACCTGAGCGTAGATATCTGATGCCACATACCTGCAGAAACTTACAAAGGACTTGTAGAATCCTTAACACGCAGAATCGCTGCTATATTCCATTCTGAACATGAACCAACACGCTGCTAGGCACGCTACAGCAATGTTTTGGCTCATAGTGTATGTTAAAAGTACTATAATGTTTTCTCATTCTTTATAGAAGACATAATCAATGACAGCACATCTAAGTATGAAACTCATTAACCATGCTGAACGACCTAGCAATCACGACAGAACAGAACAGCGATGCCATCCCGAGACCAGATGCCGTCAAGGATTTCCTTATACAAATCACTGTTGCTTACTCTATTGAGCAGATATGGTACCTCCCTGAAGCCTCGTGTTTCGTAGCGCAATGGTGAACTGTATGAAAGATACTAAGAGCATACTCGTTGCAGCCAGACAGCTCATGTTGCACCCAGTGCTTGAAGCCAACATTCGTTTGCATGGAGCGCAAACTGCGTGAACCATACCTTGCATAGAAACGATCTTCACAATCAACCTGATGGTTCTCATCGTGGGAAAGAGTCGCCAGGGAAGTACTGGCTGAGTTGTGGACGCGCGATGTGCTGGCGGCTGTGGTCTAGCCTGGTCCTCTGACGACTGAAACTTTCTTGAGTCTGGATCCATCCTTAGGCCGCTTCCAGTAACACTCTAACGATGTCAAGCATATCAGTATTCTTTCATACTGTTTATATTTTTTGATAGAGCTTATTTACACATAGTTTAAATCCCTAAAGCCTTAAACCTTCTTTCATAAATTATTTACACTGATATACAAAACTGTCTCTCATACTGTAGGTATAAAACAATTTTGTACCCAATTATGAGCAATTTAGTTAGAGATAAGTGCTGGGCTGGGGAAAGAGCATCTCTGTCCCCACAGCGAATGGAATATGTCGGCGTGTTATATGACTAAGATGCTTTCAGACATTGCATTTGCCCTTTACCATGATTGTGGACCGCCGCCGTAATCAGTGTATATAGCTGCACCCAGGTCCTGGGTGCCTGATGAATGGAATACCCAATCCCAGAAACAATGCAGATACTGGGGCACAATTTCAAGGGTGTATCGTGACCATCTCGATGACTTAATGACGGGTCACTGTCCACTATTGCAGATTGTAACAACGGATATACAGGCCACATTGTAGTAATTCAGTCATGAATTCAATTTCAACAACAGTTGCTAATTAACAAACTCATCCATGTGAATCGCGATTTGTAATTACAGATATACTGGATGTCCCAGGGGAAACGGGTCAAAATTCAGGGCTATGACAGGAACGACCATTCGAAGCAAAATTGTAGTAAACACGGGCTCTAAAGTGCCTACCTTGACAGCTATGAGCACTTTTTCATCTTTGATACTATGAAACAGATCTCTTCTACTGCAACCACGTCGGTTTCCATGTTTTAAGATAGTAGTAGTAGTTGTTGTTTATTCATCCAGAGACAATGTACATCGTATGGATTTCGTCAAAGAACGTAGAATAACAAAAATAAGGTAAGGGTGTACAGTTTCCTACATAATACAACGGTTCATTGTACCCATCACAATATTTTTGGGCAATTCAACTTTGATTACTGTAATAATATAAAAGTATAAGAAGGACTTTTGCATGAAATACATTACAAGTAAATAATTGAGTTAACACTTTAGTTTAGGGCCTTTTACATGAAATACATCACAAGTGAATAATTGTTTTAACATTTTTGTTCAGAAAAATTAAAATTGCGGCTGTGGCAAGTATTTGATTTATGGTACTATTAACATACAGTAAATGGATGTAGTTACTTGCTACAAGGTTACTGCAGATATTCATTTACACTATAATAGCACTGGTCATTAAGAATTTAAATATTGCTTCCTTGAATGTAGATAATGTTTTTATTTCTTTTAGCTGAGTTGGAAGTTTGTTGTACAAAATAGTATCCTGAATGTTGGTTTGTTTTTGTGTTAAAGCCTTGTTTACTCTTTTTATGTGGATGTCATTGTACATTCTTGTATTATATGATTGAAGATCTGAGTTGGTTTTGTAATTACCAATGTGCATTTTTATATGAACAACCAATTTTTTATATAGAGGCATGGTAAGGGTAGAATATTTAGGTGTTGAAATAACTGTTTGGAAGGTGTTAGCCTTTTACTGTTTGAAATTCTTCTAACATTTCGTTTTTGTAAGGTGAAGATGGTTTTCGTGTTTGGCTTATTATGATCCCAGAGGGTTAGACCATAGGTGATAGCAGAATGGATGTAAGCAAAGTAGACAGTTCTGCTACACTCTCTACTACACAGAGTACTAATTATGCGTAATGCAAAACAAGCACAGCTTAAATTGTTAGTGAGGTACAGAATGTGGGCTTTCCAGTCTAAATTTTCATCAATTTGCGCACCTAAGAATTTTGTGGCAGCTACCCTTTCAATTTGTTTATTTTGAATTTTGAGGTTCATATCATGATGAGGCTTTGTTTTCCTGTAATGTATATAATTAGTTTTTGAAATATTTAAAGTTAGTCTTCTCTGTTCAAACCAGTTTTGTATGTATTCCAAATCCCTTGTTGCAGTTGTTGGCAATACCCTGTTTATGTCTGTCACAACAATATTTGTGTCATCAACAAACAAAGTTATGTTCGTACTACTGATTGGGATCTTGATATCATTAATATATATAAGAAATAAGAGAGGTCCTAAAACGCTGCCCTGAAGTACTCCAACTGGTACAGTCTGCATGTCCAATCTGAACACAATGCATTGGTTTTTATTGTTTGCATAGATAATTTCAACTACCTGTTTTCTGTTGTGGAGATATGACTGAAACCATTGTAATGCAACTCCTCGTATACTTATAGCTTCTAGTTTGTCTAGCAAGATATCATGGTCAACAGTATCAAATGCCTTTGATAAATCTAAGTTTATTCCTACTGTACTGTTATTTCTGTCAAGTCCTATTACAATGTTTTCGATGAGTTGGGTAATTGCTGTTTCTGTACTCATGCCTTTATGAAAACCATGTTGGTTTACAGACAAGAGATTGAATTTTTCGGGGTAATTTGTAATTATATTTTTCATGACAGTGTCTACTATTTTTGAAAATACAGATAACAAAGCTACTGCTCTATAGTTTCCTACTTCGTATATATTATCCTTTTTATACAATGGTTCTATTTTTGAAATTGTTAATCTTTGTGATAACGCCCCTTCTGTTAATGATATGTTTATGATGTGTGAGAGTGGTTCTGCTATGACACTAGCACATTTAATTTTGACTGTACCCGGTACCTCGTCAATTCCAGATGACATTTTACTCTTCATTGTTTTTATTATCTTAAGAACTTGTAATTTATTTGTGGGACATAGCAGTATTGACTTACCACTTTGCTCTCTTTGTAGTGTGGTACTACTATTACTAGCAAAATTTTTACTCAGATTGATTGGAGTGTTTATGAAATAGTCACTTATGTAGTTTGCTAGAGTACCATTTCTGAGTAACACACCACGATCATCTTTTAATACAATGTCATCTTGCTTTTCAACACTTTTGTTTGTTTCCTTTTTTACTATATTCCATATTGCTTTCGACTTGTTTGCTATCCCTATGATTACCTTGTCATTGTGCATTGTCTTGGCTGTTTTAATTACTTTCTTATAAATTTTCTTATATGTCTTAACATATTCTACAAACTGATCATCTTGGTTGTCTTTTGTCAGTTGATTGAGAAGTTTTATCTTTTGACTGGATATTCTGATAGCAGGTGTTGTCCACTGGCTGCTGTTTCTTGGCATGACATTAATTCTTGTCAGTTTTTTTTGAAAACACATCTCAAATATGGACATGAAAGTATTATAAAATGCATTGAATGATTCATTAGTTGATGATTTTGAGTACACATCTTCCCAGGTTTCTTTTGGTAACGACTGGATAAAAATATTAACCTTTTTGGGTAGAAGTGCGTTTTATATTCCCACTTGTACTTAACCACCTCAGGTACAGAAGAATTTATGCATGTTAGTAGCGTGTTGTGGTCTGAAAGACCTAAGTTTACGTTTTGTGCCTCAGTAACATCATTTTCGATATTTGTAAAGATATTATCTAATTGGGTTGAAGATGACTCTGTTATTCTAATGGGGTCTGTGAAGAGTGGCTTCACGTGAAAGCTGTTTAGGATACTCAAAAGCTGCTGTCTTTTTTCTTCATTTTCAATTAACAGGTTGAGATTAAAATCCCCACATAGTAATAAGTTCACTTCATTGATATACAAAATATTTAGCACTGCTTCCAAATTTTTTTAAAAAAGTTTTTGTCACTTAGTGGTGACCTCTACATGACAATTAGATTTTTATGCTTCTCCTCAGATTTTAGCTCTATGGCACATGATTCAAAATGTTTCTCGATATTTAGATGGTATGTTTCAGATCTAGCTTTATGCTGTAGTCCAGCCCTAGTATAATTGCATACTCCACCATTTTTACAAACACTGCGGCGATAATGAGATGTTAATTCAAAATTGCTTATATTTATAAGACTTCATTCACTGACCCTGCACCAGTGTTCTGATAGACAAATACAAGGGATATCTAGAAAGTTTTTTATGGCGACTTCTAATTCTAACACTTTATTATTGAGACACTGAATGTTTTGACTCATTATCTTGAAAGTTTTGCACGTATTTGTTATTTTGTCAATACCTTTTATTTGTTGCTATTTTCTGACACTTATCTGCAATTTTTCAGGCTGATTTGTCACAATCTCTTCCTTTTCTTCGTTTGGTGCCATAAAAATCATCACTAAGTGAAGCAGATGTACCTAGCCTTTGGCTCCACCTTAGGCAGTATTGATCAGCTGCTACTGTTGTTGGAAGTTCAGTGGCCGCTGCTATTGGTGCTTTCGGTGACATGCTTTCTCGTACAGTGACTGTGTTTGCTTTTTTTACTGGCACTGTGTCTGCTGGAGGTTGGGCGGCTGCTGTAACTGATGTTGGTTTTTCCTCAGCTTCGGTTGGTTCTTCTGCTGTTGATTTAGGTTTAGTTGCTATTTATGTTTCTTCTGTTGCTGTCATTGTTTTTGTTGATGTTGTCGTTGGTGGTGGTGGGCGCTCTTCTTTTTCTTCTGCAGGTGACGTTATGCCTGAAAAAATTCTTGGTGTGTGTGTTGAGTGTGACTTCTGCTTCTTGGTGACGATCAAGTGGTGAAGTTATTTTTGGATCTTGCAAAATTTGTGCTTCATTCACCACCGTCCGTTTTGGCTTGAACCATTTTGTAATTTGAGGTTGTTTTACGATTTGATTGTTCGTTTCAGGCCTACTGGGTTTAAACCACTTTGTAATTTGCAAATGATTGAGGGCTTTACTGTTTGCTGCTCGCCAAAGACGGTTTGTGATTTGCCTTAGATTGCTACTTGGCCTGGTTTCTTTATTATCAGACGAGATACTAGTAAAAATTTTATCAGCAAGAACCTCTTTTCCTGATGCTTTTAAATGAAGGCCCTGAGCAGTACAGAACGTTCGTTCTAAAATGTTTGTGTCTATAATATCAACATTCTGGAAGTGAGTACATATATCCGCGAAACTCTTGTTAGCGACACTAATTTCGCGCTTTACTCATGACCAACTCTGTAATTCATGACGCCGTGGGAGATTCACAAAGAGAACATTTGTATGAGTCAAATTATTTAAACAATTTCTCAGTTCTGTGATAGCCTTGTATGATTCATTTCTATAAACTTCATTAGCTCATCCGAGCAAAACAACAAAATCATCCTTAGTCAAGCTAGTTACTGCATTAGATTTTGTTAGCTTTGTTAGTTCTCGTAATGGGGCCCCGGGCTTCATGAATCCAGATTGCCTGAAGTATTTTTCCGTTAACACTGCGGAAACTCCCTGGGCGTGACTATCTCCTAATATACAGATCTTCTCACGTTTTCCAGTTTTCGCACTCGGGGGATCAATTAGCAACGGTCTGTTTACTTTATGCGATTCATTTCAAAACTTTTCGGCTCCGACTGGCGTGTTCAAAGAATCTCCAGCAGTGTGCACAATAAAGTTTTTATGCACTTGTGATTGACTGTTTTTAAGCACTAAAGTTTCACTGTTTTTACACACGGATGTTTGAATTAGCAACGGTCTGTTTACTTTTTGCTATTCATTTCGTAACTTTTCGGCTCCGACTGACATGTTCAATGATTCTTCAGCAGTGTGCACAATAAGGTTTTTATGCACTTGTGACTGACGTTTTTAAGCACTAACGCTTCACTGTTTTTACACATGGAAGTTTCTGTGTTATTTTGAGAGTGCACCTCTCACATAATCAGGATTGAAGTTTCTTCATGTCCGTTTTTAAAGCACCGATTATAAATTGTAAACTGGATATACGTTCATTAAGCCTTGAAATTTCGTCCTTACAATTTACACACGTTTTCTTTTTACCATAGAAATTTATTTTTTTTCTGCGGAGAGGCTCGATTTACTTTTACACTCGCCACGATCTTGATTCAAATCTTGATGTGGTAGCGTGGACCGAAAACGCAAAAAGGTCCAGTAAACATGGGCTGTAAAGTGCATACTTACTAATGTGAAACACATCTCTTCTAATGAACAAGTGGTCACAACACTTAAGGTACAAGCAGGGTGATACAGACTGGCCAGGGTGATACAGACCGGCGTACAGGGATGCGAGGGCCAGTTATTCCTGGTAAAACCCAAAGCAAGTGAATGTCAGTGGGAAGTGTTAACGCTACATCCACATTTTCAGAGAGTAGGCACCCAATGGGTCTAGTCTGTTTTTTACCACTAATCCTAGTAAACTGTTGTGAACGCTAGAAACAACAGATATGAACAGAGCAGAATTACGGGTTAGTAGAATAATAACAAACGTTACGACCTGTTTCTTAGCGGTCGTCACATTTCACCTACCAACTCCAATCACTGTTGTGGCCACACTGAAGTGGGAACAACTTCTGTTGTACTGGTCCAAGAAACTGCTAGAGGTGCTGCCTACCCTAAACTTAATCTTTCTAAATAATAACCTAAATCCAGATGTTATGGGATCACTAGATGAACTGGTAGCAATGCAAAAAGAAGAAATTACAGCCTAAAATATTTTCCAGCACATACAGCAATACCGAGGTAGACAACATCACAGTATCACAACTATCTACGAGCGCTGTAGTGGTTCTGGTTGCGATGTGTGTAGTGGGCCTAATCTACTTCTGTTTTAAACAAAAGTCAATACACCGCTCTGTTTTACATGCGCTCCAAAGACCCTTCGGTCTATTTGTAAACAAAGCTCAGACATAGAGAATTATGTGTAAACTATTAGAACAAGCATTGAGCGTATGATTAGTGGCCAAAACCTTCGTTATCGATTCGATGTATCAACAGTAGAAAATCATGTAATTCAACTGTATGGTAATGGAAGAATCGCTAAAGATTTATAATATATGACTATTGGTGCAAAATATGTAAGATGAGGGTATCACGAGTACTCCAAACTGAAAAATTCGAGACGAACTTTCTAAACAAAGGGGGATATTATGTCTCAAGAAAGCATCGCTGGCGGACACTAACAGTTCGTCCAAGTTGTACCTTGGCAGCTCCTGGAAGCCAAACTGCCTGTGTCAAGAACTACTAGACTGCCAGAGGGGGAGATGCTGTGCGAGTTGCGGCACACTTAACAGCTATTGCAGCATAGGGGAACGACTGATCGACAGAGTCAGCAAGCAAGCATAATGACAGCATGGAAGCCTAGAGATACCATCATACTAGTGATAAGCAGAGTGTTGTGAGAAGACAGTCGGTATTCAGGTGCCGAACCAGCAGAAAAGAGTCTCTGAAAGGTCAAGTTGCGAAAGTCTGAAGTCACTAGGAGAGCTGACAGCAAGGGAAAACTGGGACACATGAAGTCATAGCCATCCCCAGAGCTGCAGAGCACACGGGTGTCACTGATCATTCAATTGGGAGGCCACAATTCGGTTAGGGATAGAATTTAGTTTCATAACACCATTTTTATGCGTAAACGTCTTTTCACGAAGACGGAATTTTTCCAAAGCCTTTTTCCAGTTAGAAAACCCTACGGAAGTAAATAATTTTTTTTTAAGAAAATTGTAATAAATTTTTAGCATCTGCCTCTTTGCAAGCTTTGCAAATAATTTTCTTGGTAGAAGCTTCATATTCTATCCATGTATATTTGATCAACCAAGACTTCTGAAATGATCTTCTCTTACCGGATGGTCAAGGTTTCTGCTGTAAACGGTTCTCGCCTGAAGATGGCGAGGCAATTGACGACACAATAATTGTTGGAGGTTGACTTGCAGTATCATCAACTACCAAGCGCAACTTTTTGGTAACAAATTTAGCCCTTGCAAACATATTTCACAACACAATAAGAGACTAAAATATAGTCATATAAAATAGTCCACTAGACACTAAAGTCGCAACACTAAACACGTTTCCAGCATGCACTGAACGAAACTATCCACACTTAACGACTGCGACAGTAGGATGGGCTTTATATAGCCACGGCATCGTAATGCCTCGAAGTGTGAAGGCGACGTGAGGCGGAGGGTTACTGGCGCTTCTCCTCTAGTTCTTTCGATGTCGCCGCAGCCTCAGCGCTGCCCCGCCGGCGCCAGACTTACACGAAGGTTCGCACACTAGGACAAATTCTAAGTATGCCTACAGCACCTTAACACTATCAAGATTCACACCACTCGTTTTCAGTTAACCTGCTTACTACCATCATAACTATTTGTTTTAACTCATTACTGAATGTATTTTAGAAGGTAGCTGTCGTCATACAAGGAAAATAAAAAATTCCAACATAACTTTGTGATTTTACAAATCATAATGTAACTTATAATTTTCCTAAATTATTTTGAGATGGCTCGGGGCCTCTCAGGCCCCATGAAATCGGCGCATGTGGACAGATATTACACTGGACATACATTCATTCGTGTATATTGTCTAAATGTTACAGTTTTTGTATAATAAGTGATTCTGCTCCTTTTATTCTATTTTTATTTTCCCCAGTTATTTTGAAAATACATATCATGCTGAAACTAGCGTTGTAAAGGAAGAAAGACAGCAAATGGAGTAAAGTAAAATATGTGGTAGGCGTATGCATGAAGTCGTGTGAATAAAGTGGAATTTTGTGAGTGTTGTGTGTTGTGTTTGTGTGTGTGTGTGTGTGTGTGTGTGTGTGTGTGTGTGTGCGTGTGCGTGTGTGTGTGTGTGAGAGAGAGAGAGAGAGAGAGTAAATTAGACCAATATTATGATCTGTGTTCTCACATTTCCATATCATTCACATTTTTGTAAAATGTTCCAGTGTATTGTAAACTGTGTACAAAGTCATTGGTTCACAATTCACAATCAAGCATTTCTATGCACTAACACCTGAAGCAATATTCGGTCTAGGACAACTTTCCGCCTAAAGTAAGGTAACATAGTTTTATGAATAGTTATATGAGAAAATATATGAAAGTAATTATATGCAATGTGAAACAACAGAATTACTTTATTGTGGGTAATCGATATTACTTTTACAATTAATTATGGGCAAAAAATTGGAAGTAAAACTGGCCTAGTTATTGTTTGAACATGTGTACCAGTATTATTTAAGCAAAGAAGCTGAAGACACAAGTGGTAGTAGTAACAAGAGTCATTAATTAGAAACCAGATAGGTTAGATGTGCTTCCCATTATCCTATTTGTTTACACTGCCTAATATAAAAACGTGAAGCTCCCAAGAGGACATGATCAGATGGCACTGTAACTTCATGCATGTATGCATCATTGGTTGAAGTTTAAATGATTAGAGTTGTAATTCTCTGTGACATGTAAAACAGTCACCAGAGTCCATTAGGTTTGTTCATGTTTAGTTTGTTACCTGGCCTGATAGGATAATGTTAATGGCATGAAATACAGTGTGACTACCGTGAAAGATATGTACTCATGTAAGAGACAGTTATTAACTCCTGACAGAATCTGAAAGAGGCCTTATTGTGGGGTTCCTATTTGGGTGACTGACTATCTCATGGGATATCCAGAATAATGTGGCATTTGGGAAAGACAGTGGCCTGATTTTGTATTCCATGGGAATGTGAGTACAGACATACTCATCGTCAAGATTCCAATTCCTACCACCATGTGGGAGGATTGCTGTATTGTGCATGAAGCACACCATAAGCCCTTCACATATACACCTGCCATCTGAGAAAAAGTAATTGATTTCGTGTAACATTATATGTCATATCACACTTTTTGTAGAAGTGTAGCAGCAGGTAAACTGTGGAATTACCATCCCATTCTTGGGCTGCCATTAATACTACAGTTTAAACAAATGTGTTTAAAGTGGTGCTGTGAGCATGATACATGGTCTGCTGGTGAATGGTGCTGCATTGTGTTCAGTGATGAATTGCAGTTCTGCACTATCATAATTGGTCATCACTGGTGAGCATGGTGGTGACCTGGGGAGAGATCAAATTTTCCTAATGTTTCAAAGAGACACAGTGGTGTTGTCCCATTCTTCCAATATTTTAGACAGACACAGTGGTATTACTCCTGACATGTTATGACGAGCCATTGGGTATAGTTTCTAGTCACAGCTGGTAGTAATTGAAAGATCTCTGACAGGATGATAGTGTGTCACAAAAACCCTGCATATTCATGTGTTACCTCTGATGCGACAATATTGTAGCTCTGATGTTCAACGTCATGATGCTTGCCCATACAGGGCAGGAGTCTTTATGAACTGTGTGCATTGTGTTGAGATATTCCTGTGGCCAACAATACCCCCAGGTCTGTCCCCGATAGAACAATAGAGGGACCAGCTCAGACATCAGCTCTGTCCAAGTGCCAGTATCCAGGATATCAACGACCAGTTTCAACAGTGGTAGGCCTTCTTGTCTCAGGAGAGGATATGACACTGTTATGACACAGTTTACAAATGGTTCAGTGTATTCATTTGGGTTAGAGGAACTGCAACTTCATATTATTAAATGGGCACATACTGCCAAGTACTTTGTAAATGTGACAGTTTTGTAATCATTGTAGTAACATCAAATAATCTCTCAACCGATTCAGATGCATTTCATGTCGTCCTCCACTTCTGACAGCTTCACCTTTATTGTCAGGCAGTATATTTATTTAGCACATTCAGTCATATGCAGTACAGTGTACCAGGTGATATTGGACTTTATATGATTTTAGTGTTTGCAATAAAAAGTAATGATGTATGTATGTACCTACATTAAACTTTTCTTGAGTGATTTCTCTGTTGTACAAACTGAGGAATAATTAAACAGAACCCTATTAGTGTATGCATGTTTCGCATTTTTCCACTCTCACCTTATCAAAGGAACTCTTCTATATGGTAACTGCACCAGCTCAAAATAGTATTCAGATAGCAAACAATGGCTGTCAGATGAATAGCAGCATGTGCTACAATAGAATCTTGTAAAGATTGCTTCAGAGAGCTCAGTATTATTATAATCAATAGCCTCTATTTGTAAATTATCCATCTCAATGTTAAAGATAAATTATATGACGTCATCCTTAGGATGTCTGGTCATGAACACAACGCAAGAACCGGAAAATCAATTGATGTACCCACAGTAAGCTAGCTAAGGTTCACAACAGCCATAAATATCCGTTGTTGTTGTTGTTATGGTCTTCAGTCCTGAGACTGGTTTGATGCAGCTCACCATGCTACTCTATCCTGTGCAAGCTTCTTCATCTCCCAGTACCTACTGCAACCCACATCCTTCTGAATCTGCTTAGTGTATTCATCTCTTGGTCTCCCTCTACGATTTTTACCCTCCACGCTGCCCTCCAGTGCTAAATTTGTGGTCCCTTGATGCCTCAAAACATGTCCTACCAACCGATCCCTTCTTCTAGTCAAGTTGTGCCACAAACTTCCCTTCTCCCCAACCCTATTCAATACTTCCTCATTAGTTACGTAATCTACCCACCTTATCTTCAGCATTCTTCTGTAGCACCACATTTCGAAAGCTTCTATTCTCTTCTTGTCCATACTAGTTATCGTCCATGTTTCACTTCCATACATGGCTACACTGCATACAAATACTTCCAGAAACGACTTCCTGACATTTAAATCTATACTCGATGTTAACAAATTTCTCTTCTTCAGAAACGATTTCCTTGCCATTGCCAGTCTACATTTTATATCCTCTCTACTTCGACCATCATCAGTTATTTTACTCCCTAAATAGCAAAATTCCTTTACTACTTTAAGTGTCTCATTTCCTAATCTAATTCCCTCAGCATCACCCGATTTAATTTGACTACATTCCATTATCCTCGTTTTGCTTTTGTTGATGTTCATTTTATATCCTCCTTTCAAGACACTGTCCACTCCGTTCAACTGCTCTTCCAAGTCCTTTGCTGTCTCTGACAGAATGACAATGTCATCGGCGAACCTCAACGTTTTTATTTCTTCTCCACGAATTTTAATACCTACTCCGAATTTTTCTTTTGTTTCCTTTACTGCTTGCTCAATATACAGATTGAATAACATCGGGGAGAGGCTACAACCCCGTCTCACTCCTTTCCCAACCACTGCTTCCCTTTCATGCCCCTCGACTCTTATAACTGCCATCTGGTTTCTGTACAAATTGTAAATAGCCTTTCGCTCCCTGTATTTTACCCCTGCCATCTTCAGAATGTGAAAGAGAGTATTCCAGTCAACATTGTCAAAAGCTTTCTCTAAGTCTACAAATGCTAGAAACGTAGGTTTGCCTTTTCTTAATCTTTCTTCTATGATAAGTCGTAAGGTTAGTATTGCCTCACGTGTTCCAACATTTCTACGGAATCCAAACTGATCTTCCCCGAGGTCCGCTTCTACCAGTTTTTCCATTCGTCTGTAAAGAATTCGCGTTAGTATTTTGCAGCTGTGACTTATTAAACTGATAGTTCGGTAATTTTCACATCTGTCAACACCTGCTTTTTTTTGGGATTGGAATTATTATATTCTTCTTGAAGTCTGAGGGTATTTCACCTGTCTCATACATCTTGCTCACCAGATGGTAGAGTTTTGTCAGGACTGGCTCTCCCAAGGTAGTCAGTAGTTCTAATGGAATGTTGTCTATTCCCGGGGCCTTGTTTCGACTCAGGTCTTTCAGTGCTCTGTCAAACTCTTCACGCAGTATCGTATCTCCCATTTCATCTTCTTCTACATCCTCTTCCATTTCCATAATATTGTTCTAAAGTACATCGCCCTTGTATAAACCCTCTATATACTCCTTCCACCTTTCTGCCTTCCCTTCTTTGCTTAGAACTTGGTTGCCATCTGAGCTCTTGATATTCATACAAGTGGTTCTCTTCTCTCCAAAGGTCTCTTTAATTTTCCTGTAGGCAGTATCTATCTTACCCCTAGTGAGACAAGCCTCTACATCCTTACATTTGTCCTCTAGCCATCCCTGCTTAGCCATTTTGCACTTCTTGTCGATCTCATTTTTGAGACGTTTGTATTCCTTTTTGCATGCTTCATTTACTGCATTTTTATATTTTCTCCTTTGATCAATTAAATTCAATATTTCTTCTGTTACCCAAGGATTTCTATTAGCCCTCGTCTTTTTACCTACTTGATCGTCTGCTGCTTTCACTACTTCATCCCTCAGAGCTACCCATTCTTCTTCTACTGTATTTCTTTCCCCCATTCCTGTCAATTGTTTCCTTATGTTCTCCCTGAAACTCTCTACAACCTCTCGTTCTTTCAGTTTATCCAGGTCCCATCTCCTTAAATTCCCACCTTTTTGCAGTCCCACCTTTTTGCAGTTTCTTCAGTTTCAATCTGCAGTTCATAACCAAGAGATTGTGGTCAGAATCCATATCTGCCCCTGGAAATGTCTTACAATTTAAAACCTGGTTCCTAAATCTCTGTCTTACCATTATATAATCTATCTGATACCTTTTAGTATCTCCAGGATTCTTCCAGGTATACAACCTTCTTTTATGATTCTTGAACCAGGTGTTAGCTATGATTAAGTTATGCTCTGTGCAAAATTCTACAAGGCGGCTTCCTCTTTCATTTCTTCCCCCCAATCCATATTCACCTACTATGTTTCCTTCTCTCCCTTTTCCTACTGACGAATTCCAGTCACCCATGACTATTAAATTTTCGTCTCCCTTCACTACCTGAATAATTTCTTTTATCTCGTCGTACATTTCATCAATTTCTTCATCATCTGCAGAGCTAGTTGGCATATAAACTTGTACTACTGTAGTAGGCATGGGCTTTGTGTCTATCTTGGCCACAATAATGCGTTCACTATGCTGTTTGTAGTAGGTAACCCGCACTCCTATTTTTTTATTCATTATTAAACCTACTCCTGCATTACCTCTATTTGATTTTGTATTTATAACCCTGTAATCACCTGACCAAGAGTCTTGTTCCTCCTGCCACCGAACTTTACTAATTCCCACTATATCTAACTTTAACCTATTCATTTCCCTTTTTAAATTTTCTAACCTACCTGCCCGATTAAGGGATCTGACATTCCACGCTCCGATCCGTAGAACGCCAGTTTTCTTTCTCCTGATAACGACGTCCTCTTGGGATATCTAGGGCCCAGATTTTATAGTAGACTTCCAAAAGCTGCCCATTCTGTTAGCTACAGAACGTTTAAAACTATTTTAGCAGGTTGGTTTAAGAGGACAGCATGCTACTCCATAAAAGTGTGTGAGGAATCAGACTTAAGTGACATAAAGTTCTAACTAATTATTGTCAAACAAAGTTGTAACAAATCGTTGTTTAAAAGTTTGCTCCATGTATAATTTCCACATAACAGGAAACAATGTGTCACTGATGTAAATATCATGAAATTTTATGGACCTCATATCTCTTAGCATTACATTTAAGAATTTCTACCAATAACATGTAAAATGTAAGTCTGCAGGCTTTCGTGGCCATTCTCACTAAAGTTAAAATTTTCTAAGTTGTTAGGCCACGTCATATTTCCTTCTAAAATAATCAGTGTTTCGACCCTTCTGCTGGGATCCAAGCAGAGGGGGCAAAATGTTGATATTTTATAAGGAAATGTGATGCAGTCTTATAATATAAAAGATTTTAACTTTACTAACATGTTAGATGTTTGAAGCAGAATAAACTGTATTCTGAACTCTATTCTCTGTTGGTTCTCTCTTTACCCATATGACTTGAAACAATTTCCTTTGATTAATGGGTGGGTAGAGCTATAGAAATATTGGTTTCATCAATGCTGTATCTAGATGAAGGGATTGTTTATTTCTTACCAATAACACACAAAAACTAAGTATCAGGCATGTACAAGTAGAATCATAAAATTTTTGTCTGTTTAAAAGTTACAAGATATTTCTCAGTAGAGTGCTTAGTCACCAACGGGGTTCCTCAAGGGTCATTAATGGAAACTGTTCAAAAACTGGTTCAAATGGCTCTGAGCACTATGGGACTTAACATCTGAGGTCATCAGTCCCCTAGAGCTTAGAACTACTTAAACCTAACTAATCTAAGGACATCACACATCCAAGCCCAAGACAGGATTCAAACCTGCGACCGTAGCAGTCACGCGTTTCCAGACTGAAGCACTTAGAACTGCTTGGCCGCCATGGCCAGCAAAAACTGTTCTTCGCCTGATTCATATCAGTGACCTGAATGTCCATGGTGATTTAAGTAAAACAAATATGTTTACTGATGACCCAACATTATCAATGAAAGCAATTCAAAATGCAGATATCCTACATGTAGTAAACTCTATTATAAGTCAGCTCAGCAAATGGTCAACAATAAATCAGCTCATTAAAACCCATGGGAAATCAATATCAATAAATTTCTGTAGAGGTCAAAAGAGTGTCACGCATTAACCTGACGCCACCAGAAATCAACCCATTGTAATTAAAGAAACAACAAGGGTTCTTGGGATTTGAATAGAATGTGGCCTATAACGGGACAAGCATAGTAGATACATCAATTCTGATCTGTCAACAGGCTGGTAAATTTTGTTGTGTTGAAAAGGATGCAGGAATAAGCAAATACTCATCCAGCTGAGTTTCTGGTCTATGTAGAAACCCAAAAGGTTGATCACACTGACAGAACCACAGGCACATAGACACAGGCAACAGAGCATGCACAATGTCGGCACTAGTACAGTGTATATCCACCTTTCGCAGCAATGCAGGCTGCTATTCTCCCATGGAGACGATCGTAGAGATGCTGGATGTAGTCCTGTGGAACGGCTTGCCATGCCATTTCCACCTGGCGCCTCAGTTGGACCAGCGTTCGTGCTGGACGTGCAGACCGTGTGAGACGACGCTTCATCCAGTCCCAAACATGCTCAATGGGGGACAGATCCGGAGATCTTGCTGGCCAGGGTAGTTGACTTACACCTTCTAGAGCACGTTGGGTGGCACGGGATACATGCGGACGTGCATTGTCCTGTTGGAACAGCAAGTTCCCTTGCCGGTCTAGGAATGGTAGAACGATGGGTTCGATGACGGTTTGGATGTACCGTGCACTATTCAGTGTCCCCTCGACGATCACCAGTGGTGTACGGCCAGTGTAGGAGATCGCTCCCCACACCATGATGCCGGGTGTTGGCCCTGTGTGCCTCGGTCGTATGCAGTCCTGATTGTGGCGCTAACCTGCACAGCGCCAAACACGCATACGACCATCATTGGCACCAAGGCAGAAGCGACTCATCGCTGAAGACGACACGTCTCCATTCGTCCCTCCAATCACGCCTGTCGCGACACCACTGGAGGCGGGCTGCACGATGTTGGGGCGTGAGCGGAAGACGGCCTAACGGTGTGCGGGACCGTAGCCCAGCTTCATGGAGACGGTTGCGAATGGTCCTCGCCGATACCCCAGGAGCAACAGTGTCCCTAATTTGCTGGGAAGTGGCGGTGCGGACCCCTACGGCACTGCGTAGGATCCTACGGTCTTGGCGTGCATCCGTGCGTCGCTGCGGTCCGGTCCCAGGTCGACGGGCACGTGCACCTTCCGCCGACCACTGGCGACAACATTGATGTACTGTGGAGACCTCACGCCCCACGTGTTGAGCAATTCGGCGGTACGTCCACCCGGCCTCCCGCATGCCCACTATACGCCCTTGCTCAAAGTCCGTCAACTGCACATACGGTTCACGTCCACGCTGTCGCGGCATGCTACCAGTGTTAAAGACTGCGATGGAGCTCCGTATGCCACGGCAAACTGGCTGACACTGACGGCGGCGGTGCACAAATGCTGCGCAGCTAGCGCCATTCGACGGCCAACACCGCGGTTCCTGGTGTGTCCGCTGTGCCGCGCGTGTGATCATTGCTTGTACAGCCCTCTCGCAGTGTCCGGAGCAAGTATGGTGGGTCTGACACACCGGTGTCAATGTGTTCTTTTTTCCATTTCCAGGAGTGTATATATATATTGTCACAGCTCCTACAGATCATCGACTTGCATAAATCGAGTTGTATCATATGTGTCCAATACGAACTTAAATGCCAAAAATGAGGTCAAATCATTCATTCACACAATTAATCAGAAAGGACAAAGTACTGAACCATGTGGGATGTCTTTTGTAGCAGATAAGCAT
This sequence comes from Schistocerca americana, assembly GCF_021461395.2. NCBI lineage: Eukaryota > Metazoa > Arthropoda > Insecta > Orthoptera > Acrididae > Schistocerca > Schistocerca americana. Next base: position 340,101,259 of record NC_060130.1, read on the forward strand.
TCTGATCTCTGAGTAAAGTTATTAACTGTTTCCTCTCGTTTAGATGTGATGCAGTAAGGTGAAGAGCATTCTCTCCAACTCTGTAGTACTGGCTCTTTACTATTAGTATGCTGTGGAAGGCAGTATCAAAAGCTTTCCTCAAATCCAGAACAGCTGCAGAGGTTGCTTTTTTTTTACACTTAAAAGAAACCATGTTGTGAAGAGCTAAGTATGCTATTTTCCTCAAAGTGCTGTTTCATCTGTTTGTGCATATAATATTCTATCACTACTAGAAATGAGAATAATCTTCACAAGGATTTAAAGTTACATAGTCTTGTACAAAAAGGTGTGCATTATTCAGGAACACACGTTTTCAATAACTTGCGAGCAGCCATAAAAAGCATAACAACCAATGAAATTCAGTTTAAGAGAAGCCTAAAGGATTTATTGGTGCTCCTTCAACTCCATTGCTGAATTTATCAAGTAGTACAATATAACTTCTGCACAATTTCAGTGCAGTAATGTGTTCATTGTAAATAAGTATTATAGTAGTTGTATTACATGTTTATTACCTTATAAATAAAAAAAATTATTTTAAATTCAGTGCATTAGTATTTGTAAAGTTATTCATTCATTAAAATAATGATCGTCACACTTGGGACCTGTGGTATGGTACATCAGTTTATTTGTTTGAGTTGTAAATATTAGTCATGTTTTGTTGGTTTTCTGACACGTTCTACATCCTGGAGGACCTCCTCACTACAGATCAATAGGAATGAAAGTAAATCTAATTTAATCTAATCTGTCTTTGCTATTATTGGTGTGAGTGATATGGGATGGTAGTTATAAGGGAGTGCTTTATTACCTCTGGTATGAATAGATGTTAAAATAGTAAGTTTTGACCATCTGGGAAGAACCCTTCATGAATTATTTGGTTGATGATTTGAGTTTGTGGCTGTAAAATTTCATTCTTAATGTTTTTTATTACATAATTTGATAGTCCATAGAAGCTTTTGACTTATGAGTTGCTAATTTTGATAAGTGCTTCCCAAACTGTTCTATAAGTTACACAAGACCAGCAGAAGTTGTCAGATGGCTTGTTATCTATAGTTGGGGCCAAAGATTATTTACATCTTCAGCGAGATTTTTTATTTGTATCAGAAGTGGTAAATTTTGCATTTATGTAGGTGCTTGGTAGGATTCAAATGTTTAATTTCAGAGCTTATTTTTGTTGCGATAACTTTTCATTCTAACTCACACTTTGAGTTGAGTATATAGTTGTTCACTTGAGTATTTAGTTGTCATCAACTATCCTCTGGAGGCTCTAATTTCTAATCTATACATCCTTCTTGCTGCCATCTAAGCTTCATTCTCAGCTTGACTCTACTGTCATCTGTCACAGTGTACAGTCATTTCCTCACAAATTTGCTCAGGTGTAATATGTACCAGTTCCTTAGCTCTTGAGGTTTATTATACTGATTCTGTTTTGTGTGTTTTTTGCAATATTTGGGACAACATATCTCGAGGTTTTTTACTAATAATTTTAAAAATTTGTGTGTTGATTCATTGGCAGGCATGTCATTAGTGACTACTGTGCCCCAGTTTATGTGATTAAGATTGTATTTTAACTGAATCAATTCATGTTCATTGCTTGATCTAATTACCCCTCAAAGTTAAGTTGAAGAACTGTCTATGTTGTTGTTTAGAGGGGGCAGAAGCCACAGCCATGCATAGTTTGACAGCCTGACGTTTATGGTATCAAATACAGTTTTGTATGGTTGAAAGTTGCAGGTTATACTATTTAATTTTGCATTGAGTCTGATGGGCTTATCACACAGACAGTAGTAGTTTTGTGATCTTAACATGTCTAATAAATACATCACATTTCTAGTCTTATATCTAATGTCTATGTTAATATAGCTAAATATGAGAACTCTGCCATTACTACACACCAGGAAAGAATTACCCAAATACGGTGGATATCGGTAGATGTGACGTACATTTACAGACAAGTAAATGATTACAATTTCAGAAAAATTGGATAAATTGTTCGAGAGACAGAGCTTTACAAATTGAGGAGGTCAGTAATGTGTTGGTTCACCTTTGGCCCTTCTGTAAGCAGTTACTGAGCTTTGCAGTAATTGATAGAATGGTTGTCTGCCATCCTGAGGCATATTGTGGCAAATTCTGACCAACTGGCACATTAGATCACTGAAATCCTGAGCTGGATAGAAGGCCCTGTCCATAAAGCTCCACACATTCTGTACTGGTAAGAGATCCAGCGTCCTTGCAGGTCAAGGTATGGTCTGGAAGGTTGAAGACAAGCAGCAGAAACTATCATTGTGTGCAGACAGGAATTATCTTGCTGAAATAGAAGCTCAGGATGCCTTGCACTGAAGGGCAACAAAATCGGGCGTAGAATATAGTTCATGTACTACTGTGCTGTAAGGATACCACAGATGGTAACCGAAGGGCTCCTGCTATGAAATGAACTGGCATCCTAGCACATCACTCCTGCTTGTCAGGCCATAGTGGGCGACAGTCAGGTTGATATCTTACTGCTGTCCAGGTTGTCTCCAGACATGTATTTGCTGCCCTTTTGGTGTCAGTTCAAAGTGTTACTCATCACTGAAGACAATTCTACTCCATTCAATGCGATTCCTGGCTGAATATACATGACAATGCTGCTAATGGGATTTCTGGTGTACAGAGATCAATGGCATTTGGTGCCAGGGGTGCCATGACCTCAGCCCCTTTACTGTGAGCCACCTACTAACAGTTGTTATGGTCACTGAAACACCAGTTGTATGTCAGATCAATGATAATATTGCATCCACGGCTCTGAGTGCCTCTGAGAATTGTCCAGGCTTCACTTTCTGTTATCTCCCTAGCTTCACCACTTCCTTCTTGATACGGTGTTTACTGTGGTTTACACATTTCTGCTGAAATTGTCAAATAATGGCATTGCCCCTATTCAAATGTTGAGCATTTCATCAATTACTCCAACCAATTTCTTTGAGCCCAACTACATATCCTCTCTGAAATGCTAACATCTGTGTATATTGTTCATGCACCTGTCTGCAAGACATAGTTACTGTCCAACTAATTACACAGAATGAAATTCACAAAAGGCATTATGCCCTGGTATTGACATGTCCTGTGTTTAGTATACTTACCAGCTGCATGGTGAAACTGTGCTGCAGAATTATATATTCATCCATTCAGGTGCCAAAGTTTACAATTTTGTATTTTCCATCAATACCTGTATCAATGTCAATTTGTGATAAATTTGCATAGCTCCTTCCTGGTGTATCATTTTTTCTGTCTTAGAGTATATTTTAAGAGCGTTATTATCATTTTTTCAAGATTTTCTACAAATAATTCCATATTATTAGTAGAGGGGTGTTATGCCAATACAGCTATTAGATTCTGACTTAACATCAGAATTTTTGGAACTTCGAAAACTGCTTCTACACATAAAGAACTTACATTAATCACTTTATATGCTAAATTATTTGTTTCTTTGATAAAGTTTGAAACACCATCATGCTTCAAATTGCCTCTACAGTAACATGTGGCTAGTTAGTATTGATAAGGCATACTTAATTCATGTTCACTATGGATTTGCCTGTGTCCTTTTACTAGAAAGAGATCATAATTTAATTCTTCTAACCAATATTCCATTTCTGTCAGTTAATTTTTAAGTTATTTACATTAAGAGGCTCGAAGAAATATAGTTTTGGCCCTGATGTTTGGTATTAGCAATAAGCATATACTGGGTTGGTGTATAAATTCGTAGCATTTTTGCATAAGTTTCATGATCATAAAGGATACATATAACAGAGACTTTGGTCATCAGAAATGTATGCTCCTTCACTATTTACAACAGCCTGCCAGTGATGTGGTAGTGATGGTTACAACTTTGGGGAGCAATTTGTAGTGCATCACTATTTTACCAGATATATAACATTACCTTCTATGGACACACTTATGTTTTGTACAAGGATTTGCACCTTTTTTGGGCACAATCATTCCTTTCTTTTCTTTATGTTAGCATAAAGACAACATTTCTCATCACTAGTAATGATACAGGGCAGGAATGGTTGGTGTTGTTCATGACCCAATTGATGACAAGCAAGCAGAGTTGCACATATGACCACCCACCGATTTATGTGATTTTAGCTTAGAGCATGCAGTAACCATACACCCAATTTTTTAACCACCCTGATTTCATGGAAATGTCTCAAAATGGTGGAATGATCACAGTTCATCAAATTTGTCAATTCTCAATTGCAGTAATGTGGGTGACTGTGGATTAATGCCTTTAAACAAATGTGTAGTGCCACTAATGTCAAAATGATCCTCCATAGAATGAGAAAACCATTTTCTTGCCATGCTTTGTCCAATGGAATTATCCCCATACACAGCACAAATGTTTCAGGCTCCCTCCACTGCTGTCACCCCTCTTTTAGAACTCAAAAAAACAAGAATATGTCAGAAATGTGCGCAGTTGGCATTCCATTTTTTAATGTCCTCAGCTCCACTCACTATCTCAAAATGATAAAATGACAATGTGTAAACTCAAATAGCAGCAGTGAACTACAAATAAAAAATGGCAATCAATAAATAACCCCATTTCAACTGGAATACCATCATGAAAAATGGAAATGCTAAGAACTTATGCAGCGACCTAGTATGTTCAAGATAGGTGATCATCAACACCTTTTTGAGGAGATGAGATTCTGACAGTTATACTGGCTTTAGGTAGAATTGCAATGGGCTTTATTTGTACCACTAGACTGAGCTGCTAGAGAATATTAACTTCTTTATTCATAGTTCTTGTTGTGCTCCATGTAACTTTTCCAGTGTCATTGTTTATAGTTATAAGAAAGAAGCAGAACTTACCATCGAACCTGTCAATCATTTTGAAACTGAACATATGGAGAGCAGCTGAAGAAGTGTTCAGTGTACTCAAAAGCAAAATTTTACTATTCCAACTGACCAAGTATCTGAATTAGTTTTAGGCTATTGTAAATTCAGTAAATGGTTCAAAGTTGTGTACCCAACTGCTCAGTAATGATATTGGAATGAAAGTGGCAGATGGCAGATATAAAGCTGAAGTATCAAATTTGGTCTTCCAAATTTTTTCATTGTGGAACTTTGTAGTAAAATTCTTCATTTCAGTCCTTGCATGAAAACCACAATACCAGATACCAATGAAGGTGATCACAGAATAGAAGTGAAGCTACATTGTTCTCTTGTGGAAAAGCATCTGGAATTTATAAGGTACTATAATATGCTATACAGTTTATGCAAAAGAAGTTGCCCCCTTCTATCTATAGTTTTTTTTCAAGTTACTGGAAAAATTTATGATGATGTACTATGCAATTAGACAATTGCTGGTCACTAACAGTTTTAGAAAAAGTTTATTGGGGGGGGGCGAAGATATAAATAAATAGGTTTATATTGCTACCACCAGTCTGATGCAGAACTAAGGAACATATTTTTAGATCATCCACTATGATCTATTTGTAGAAAAAATCTCATCTATGAGAAACGAAATAGATTCTGCTAACAGAGATCTTGTGAAACTCATATCTTAGTGTCCTCTTTCTTTTTCTCTACAATAATTATTTAGTATACACAGTCTTTTAAACCTTATATATCCTGCAACTACAGTATTTTAATTATGAACATAACACTCATAATAATAGTACTAATACTAAACAAAAATTATCTGTAATAGGACAAAAGTAACTACAAAAGTTAAACATACAAACTACATTCAGCATAAGCTGCAATATGAAATACATTAGCAGCCTGCTAAGACAGTGCAAATACACTGTCAGGAACAGCATGTCTTTGATGAAACAAACATTGCCCTCAAAGCAGATTTCATAATGTAAAATCTGATAAAGAAGATAGTGATTATCTTCTAAAGTTTAGTGTAAATCAGGTCTGAGATGTCTGAATGTGGAGAAAATTTTCTACAATAATGCTGCTGTGAAAGACTTCAATATCAATTGCTCAAAGTGACATCCTTACATTTCCAAACATGTAGCAACTCATTCGATCATGTTTTTCTGTACTGTTTGAAACATACTTACATCCACAGTTACATGAACAGAATTGATGTTCTTTACTAGTTTTGTACATTCATTACCAACAGAAGAAATGTGCACACAAGAACAAGTGCCTCTGGAAGAACAAATACGCTGGAATTAGGTTAGGCAAACACTGGACCTATGTAACTAATCCATTTCCCAGGAAAAGCTCTACATATTCCTTCCAGAGTGTGCAAATGCGCTATTATGTTGTAATGATAACCTCCTCAAAATGTAAAGTGGAACATCTTCCAGAACCTCAGGCAAATAGTTTATGAGAAATGGATGATACCTCCATGCAGTCAACTGATTTAGCAAGTAGGGACCTGAAATGCAACTTCCTATACATTCATGCTAAAGCTGATCTGGTCTACATGATTATAGATGTGCATGCTGCCAACAGACCAATAGTGGCATCATGCCTATTGAAGTTATCCTCACCTATGACTACTGCTTCATCAGACCATATTAAAACAATTAAGAAGTGGCAGATTAAAAATATGTGCCAGACCTAGACTCAAACTTGGGACCTTTGCCTTTTGTGGGCAAGTGCTCTACACTTGGTAGAGCACTTGCCCGCGAAATGCAAAGGTCCCAAGTTTGAGTCTCGGTCCGGCACACAGTTTTAATCTGCCAGGAAGTATCATATCAGCACACACTCTGCTGCAGAGTGTAACTCTCATTCATTTAAGAAGTTATCATCAGGTTCCTATGATGGTTGGATCCATCTAAAAACTGCATCTTCAGGAGATAATCTTCAGGATACAGGTGTTGCATTATCTAATGATGATGCATGTTAATCTTTTCACCATGCAACATCTTAATTACTATTCTTTGCAAGACAGGCCACTGCATTGTTACATCATGTGTACTTAGCTGGGTCCTTTATATATATCATCAAAAATGACATCTTTGGTAATTGGGGTATGGCTAATCATATGTGGCCTCTGTTCAGTGATAGTTGAAGGAGACAACTGGTCTCTCAAAGGCAAAACACCATATGACAAAATACATTTTTGTGTGGATGACATTGACCAGGATACCTAACATCATATTGACAAAAACTAACATCAGCCCTATAATCTGATGCACAAAGGTCCAAAAGCCTATCAAGATATTTGGCATTTGTTTATGCTATATGATTGTCTATGCTGTCCTGTAAGAAACAGAAGGACGAAGTACAGCATGTATTACTTCCCATCTGCGGAACCGAACATGTACACACATCAGTCATCAGAGAGGGCCACTGTCCTTAAGAAACATCAGCACTGTTAAAGCTTGTTCTTGGTGACATACAGAGATAGAAATATCAACACACATTTTTTTTTAAAATATAATCCATGTTCTGACAGTATCCACTATATACAGCATTTTCAAAACACTTTTGCATCAATGGTTCACAAAAGGTTCACATAACTATCTAGGCCATGATGTCAACAATTTGCTAGTTGTGTGTGTGATTCAAGAGTTACAGAAAAATATCTTTCATTCTGCATTATTCAACCCAACATTGCCATTGCCAAAAGGCTTAAGATTCCAATCGAATTGTTTTCCTGGCTGTAACAAACAAGATAATTCCAGATTTCCATCAATGTAACTAATAATAATGAATGGAGAACCATAGTAAGTGGCCTGCACTTATTGGACTGAATAGTTAAATGCATAATTAGTTGTTACTCATTGTTGATGGTTGTGATGATAAAAATAGTAAGAATGTTTGGCAACTATCTGTAATATGGCTTACGTGCCCTATGGATAATGTGACATCCTTATTAATATAATGAGTAAGAGACATGTAAGTGGCATGCATTATAGTTGGTACTCAGGGCGCTTACAAGACATGGACAATAACATGGAAACGCAAAAATAAAAGATATTATCATGCCTAATGCAGTGTAAGAAAACTGTTGGTATTCAAAACATCTTCCAGTCAGCTCAAGATGGTTAAATACAGTTCCTGTGTAGATTTCATGGGAAGTTTATGTCATTCTTTCTGTAAAATAGTGACAAGTTCAGTTAACAGTGATGGAGGTTGATAGTGATCACGCACCTTCTCTCCGAAGTAGATCACACAGGCTCAATAATACTGAGATAGGGTGACTTGATCTTCATGCTTATAAAACCAGTCCTGGACAATGTAAACTATTTTAACAGAGGCCCTGTCATCTTGGAATAACCATCACCACTGGGGAACAAACACTGTACCATGGCATGGATCTGATCAGCCAAAATGGTCTCATAACCCTTTACAGTAATGTGACACTGCAGAGTGCCCATGGGGTCCATGAAATACCAGGGTATGGCTGTCCAAATCCTCACCAAACCCCCACCATGTTTCACTCATGGGACATAAATCAGCCAGAAGTTGAAAATAGTGTGAAACAAAACTAATTTTACGACATTATATTCTTCCATTGCTCCATAGTCTAGGTCACTGATATGTGATTTTGGAATTTCAGCTTTGTTTGCATTCCTCTGTTTATGGACCTCCCTTCATGGTTTCTTCATTGTGACAGAGTTCACCAGTGCAACATTCAGTTCTGCAGTGACTTTTGTAGCAGCTGTCCTCTTAACGTTTGTCTCCTGTCCTATTCAATGACCACCCATCATGATCACTCAAAACACCCTTTTGTTCATTTTCAGACTTAGCATACAATATTTTCCCCACTTTCCCTGTATAAGGTATCCATTTTCAATATGTCATGCTTAAAACACCAAATACTTTGGTTACCTCGGTTACAGAAGCACCCAGCATACAAGTGTCAACAATTTGTACAATTTCGTGTTCACTTGGATCCAAAGTACTACTCTCAAAGCTCCACAGAACACTGTTCTAACAATGACAGACATTTGTAATATATTGAGAATACTGCACTGGTACTGTTCATGATCAATTACAACAGCACAACCTGCAGGCTTGCCTAGCATCCACTTTCACATTTAAACATGCATTTCTTATGTTCTTTCTTTATTTTTGTCCAGCTCCTTTATTTGATTTTCATGGTTGAGGGCTAACTTACTATGATAAGTATGAATTCACTGATGTAGCAGGAACAGATCAAAATGAATATGGGTAGAATAGTCCCTTTTTTTATTTATTTATTTATCTCTATCTATTCCACTAACTGGGCAGTCTTACAACATACAGAAGGAAAGTACATGTCATATTTGTGAGTACATTGTTAGGAAACATCCATTTTCTACTGAAAATATGGATGCGATGAACTTTTGTTACAGATGCTTATATATTGCTAGTAGGGAGGGGATGCTGATCTGAAGTCAGTGTATATGAATGTTTCTTCACCAAGTATGTAAATGATTTAGTGGATAATATCGCAAACTTTCTGAAGCTGTTTGTGTATGATGCTGTTGTCTGTATGAATGTTCCAATGCCAGACGAATGCAGCAAAACACAGTGAGACCTGAAAAGGATACATGATTTGTACACTGATTGGTAGTTGAACTTACATGTAAACAGATGGAACCTATTGTGCATACATTAGGAAAGAGGTCCATTAAAGACTGAATTTACAACAGGAGACAAATCATTTCAAACAGAATCAACCACAAATTACCTAGAATTAACCATATGAAGTGACCTAAAGTGGAATTATCACATGAAATCAGTTTTAGGGAAAGCAGATGCCAGGCTGAGATTGACTGGCAGAATCTAGAAAAAATTCAGTTCATCCAAAACAGAAGTGGCTTAGCAAAACCTCATTCAACCAATTAACAAATGCTGCTTGTCAGTATGGGACCTTTACCGGCTTGGATTAATAGAAGAGGTAGAGACTATGCAACAAATATTGGTTTGCTTAACCTTACATTTGTTTAGTAAGTGGAAGAATATTACAGATATGCTTATTAAACTCCAGTGATGAACACAAGAGAGGAGTTGTTTACATCAGAGAGCTTTTTGTTATAATCCCCACACTGTGTGTTCCAAGAAGAGTTGGGGAGCACATTACTTCCCCCATATATGTCTCAACAAATGACCACAACCAGACAGTCACATAAATTACAGCTAATACAGAGGGTTATTGACAATAAGGGAGACTTGTCGGGAATATTAAGTAGACGATATTGAAGAAAAAAAAAAAAAAAAAAAAAAAAACTGATCAGTGCAGAATGCGAAAGTGAAGTGATTGCAACGTTGCTAACTGAGTTCGGCATTTTAAAACGTAAATATGACGCCTTAACACAAGAAGACCTACAGCCTGATATATTAAAACATAAAAGCGAACTGGAAGAAGCAAAAATAATAATAAGTTCATTAACTAATGAACTACAAAGACAGGCCTCACATAGAAAACACTCTGTGATTGGTGAATTTCAACAGAAAATGCATACCAGTGAAGCGAAAATCTGTGCCCAAGTGACATACTTGCCTTCTAGAATAAATAAGAAATCTTCAGGAAATCTCACTGAGTTAAATATCTACTCAGATAGCCACGGACGCGGACTGGCGGAAGTACTACGAAACCATTACGATTTGAAAGTATGCAGTCATGTGAAACCAGGAGCACCAATGCGAGAAATTATTAGGGACGTTTTACTGGACAAACAAGACAACAAAAATCGTCATGTTGTATTAATTGGAGGAGCAAATGACGTGTATTGTAACAAGTTAGGTAATGCTATTCTCAGTCTCAAATGTGCCCTCAGTTCGATAGAGAACCAAAAACTAACTGTTGTTGGTATACCACATAGGCACGACCTATAAACAGATACAAACAGTTTGTAAAGTGTACCGAAACATATGATTTCTATCAGTCGATTTCCTGGATAGATGCAGCTTTACAAAACATGGCATGCACTTGAATAGAAGAGGCAAGTCATCTCTGTGCAAAGCAATTTACGAAACGTTAGAAACATATGAAAAACAGAGTATCTATGGGTCAGTAACAGCCATTTTAATGAACTACCAATACATTACTGAAAGCGACCATGCAGGAAGTGAATCTGTCTTGGAGACAACAACCAAAGCAGCTGCAGAACCGCAAATTGCTACAGCATCACGATCAAATTCAGTAACAACTGCAGCACCAGCAAAACCGGCAACATCTGAACCAGCTCAAGCAACATGACCAGTAACAGCAGCAGCACAAGCAACAGAAGCAGAAAGGGTGTCAACAACAACTGTAGCAGGTCCACTGCAGTCACTGGTAGAAAAGAGGAAGGAAACCACAGTGAGTATTGTATCACCACCTCCATCCTACGCCAAAGTAGTGCCTCCACTCAGCCTGCCCACATAAACTATGTAACATGTGATACAAAACAAGAACCTTGAGAAACAGACAACAAAAATGTCACCTCCATTAGCAGATAAGAAGACAGAAACCACCATGTGTTCATCCAAATGGGCCCAAGACACCACGCATCTTCCCTCTTGCTGTGAAAAATCAATATTATTCATGCACATAAATATTAGATCTCTGAAATATAAAGCTGATGAACTTGGTGTTGTATTGAATGGAAACAGTAGAATAGTATTATGTATTAATGAACACTGGTTAAGAGAAGAAGAGATAAAACTGTATGTACCACCATCTTTTCATTTAATTACAAGTTACTGCAGACCCAATGAAGATTATGGGAGTTCGTCAATATATATAAGTGACAACCTAGAGTTAAGATATACTGTGCTTGATGTTAGGGACATATGTGTTAAAGGCATTCTTGAAGCGGCTGTCATGCTACTACCAACATTAAAACTCACAGTTATTTCAATATACCATTCTCCTGATAGTGATGCCAATCAATCTGTAGAGTGTTTAGATAAACTTATTCACCATACAGAAAAATATACCAAACACAAGACAATAATTTTAGGAGATTTAAATTTTGATGCAAGGAAAAAAAAATACAATGGTTACCAAACAAAACAAAACTATGGCGAGAAAGCATGGTCGAACTACTCCACATAGGTGGTTCACACCATATTTACAGAAGCTAAGATTAATGGTTTTGATACGCTATGATAAGGTAAAAATGGTAGTGTTTACAATGCAATGTACGTTAGCCTCAAGAGACACTATAGATCACAAATCTGATTAGCAAAATATAGATCAAATGATAACTTCATCAAAAACTCCAATAATAAGTGTAAGGCTGCGTGGAGGGTCATTAAAGCAGAATTAGGTACAGGCAGTCATAGTGTAAAAGTTACAACTGATGTTAATGTCACCCCAGATGAATTTAACCTCCTTTTTATCAGTGCAGCAAACCCTAATCCCGCATCTCCTCATAAGAAGAGTTCAAAATCCAATTCACAATCTACTTATATAAACCAGTTTTTACAAAACTTTGCTGATACTGTGCCAACCTGTAATTGGGGACACGTGGAAATAAGTGATGTAATTAAATCAGTGGCAAAGTTAAGTGACTCCAGATCAGAAGATATTTATGGCCTCTCAAATTTTGTGATTAAAAAAATAATCGACTTGATATCATTCGCTCTCTGCACACACATATACTGAATATTTGACAGTGGTATTTTCCCAGAATGTCTAAAGAAGACAGTAGTAATTCCATTACACGAAAAGGGTGATAAATCCTGCACTAATAATGATCGTCCAATTTCTCTGATACCTATTTTTTCAAAAATAATCGAATATTGTATAGAAAAGCAAATTAATATGCACTTGCCAAAAAACAATATACTGACTAAGTCTCAGTATGGTTTTAGGGCCCAGTTATCAACAATTAATGCTGTTGAAAATGTTGTTTCTATTGTGCAATCTTCTTTTGAATCCAAATTATCTGCTGAAGCCACACTAGTGGACTTAAGCAAAGCATTTGATTCTGTAAACCACACAATACTGCTGGAAAAACTATGGTGTTATGGCATTAGGGATCTGGAACTCTCCCTCATTAAATCATGTCTCAGTAACAGAAAGCAAACTGTAAGCTACAACGGTGAAAAGTCACAGTTACTGAACGTCACTAGAGGTGTTCCCCAAGGATCAATGCTTGGTCCATTATTGTTAATAATATTTATAAATGACCTGCCCAGCAATATGCCACGCAAATCTGTGCTTTACGCAGATGATACAACTTTCATCAATTCAGGGAAGGACATAAATAAACTGAAGGAGCAAAGTAAAGATTTTCTCAGATTATCCAATATGTGGCTCAAAGCCAGTGAGTTAGCTATTAACTATGAAAAGACTGTAAATATATCCTTCAGCTTATCCATTGCTGATATTGAGTACACTTATGCCAAACTTCTTGGCATATACTTAGATACGAAATTAACCTGGCAGAGTCACATAGACAACATATGTCGAAAGCTTTTGCGAGTTATCTATCTACCGAAAAAATTACGCTCCTGTGTTTCTGAAAGCCTGCTGATCAATTCCTATTATGCATTCTTTCATTGCCTTATTAGCTATGGTATTCTTCAATGGGGTAATTCTCCATGGTCCAGGAAAATTTTTATTTGGCAGAAGAAAGCCATCAGGGGCATCTCTGGGATTACCAAAAATAACATATCATGTAGGTCATACTTAAAGAATTACATATAATGATACTCCCTTCTCTTTTTATATACAGCTGCCTTTTGTACATAAAAGAAAACTTTAACAGTTACAACCTTAGTCAGTCCGTTCATGATCATAACACTCGTCAAACATTTAAGATAGACATACCAACAATTCGACTCAAGAAAACACAAGAAAATTGTGACTACATGGGAATAAGGCTTTTCAACACATTACCTGCACAGGCACATTGTTTCTCTCTTAATATATTTAAAAGTAAGACTAAAAGATGGCTGAAAGACAAAGCTTTTTACAGTGTTAAAGAATTTGAAAACTCTTCAGAAATAGACCTAACTTACGAAACAACTTGCAACTCTGTTTGTACCTCTTCCTAAGCTTTTTTAGTCTCTGTAGTTCCACTTTTAAGTGTTAAACTTGTGGAGAAATCCTTATGTATAAAATGTATTCTTTTATTATGCACATTCTTTAAAATGCACACTTTAGTTATGTTGGATATCTTTATGTATCAAATGTATTACTTTATTATGTATGTTCTTTTAAAATGTATACTTTAGCTGTGTGTGATAGCTCACAATAGTTATATTTCTTAATATGTAAATTGTACATTACCCAGGACGCATCGAGTGCATGTAAATGCTTAAAGATGGATAAATAAATAAATAAATAAATTGTCAGTTTCTACAATTTCCTGACTTCCCATGAATTAGTACATCTGTAAACTATTCCACAACACTTAAAACTGGGCTAAATTTATGAGAACTCTGACACACTTACAAGCAAGTTAAGTTATAGGTATCCATGTAACTGTTTCTAATACTAGAGAAATAGCAAAACAGTGCAATCACCATACACTTGAATAATTATTGTGTTAGTTATTGGAATCGAATGACTGTGTGTCTCTATATGTGCAAACATTGAGAGTATTAAATGGACTATGATACTACTATTGGCAACTGCAATGTAATGAAAAGTTATTCATTCAATCAAGAGTTGAGCAGTTGGATGCAATTTGACAGTTTGATACGATGAATATGTTAGTGATCATTGAGTGGCACTAAAATTGAGAAATATGATGAAAAGATGAAATCATGGTCATGTACAGAGAAATGGATTGCAAAGATAAAGTTCTGTTTGTGGCATGAAACTGATTGGAGTGCATATTGTTCTCAACAATATTATAATGGATGTCCAATCATGTCTTGTGCTGATATAGTGGAATGTTCACAGTGGTCACTGTAGGCAAGTATTGGAATGCTATACAGCTGATAACAGAGAATAAAATGTAAATATATAAGCTGTATTATGTAGCAGTTGCTTAAAAGTGATGGGACACTAAAACATTCACTGAGAAAACAAGAGAACTCCTTTCCAAGAAAGCAAATGACTCTCTCAAGGAAGTTTATGATTGGTCAATAAGCAATAAAGTGACATTGAACATAAAGAAAACTAATGCCATTAATTTCAGTTTGAAGAGGAAAAATGACAATGTTAAATTAAATGTAGATGGCACCTCCATAGACTGTGTAACAAATGCAAAATTTCTAGGAATGAATATTGATTCTCAGTTGAAGTGGTGTGAACACACAAAGGTACTTGCAAACAGAATGTCATTAGCATGTTATGCCTTAGAATCCTATCATTAGTGTGTAACATTCAGTGTCTTTTGGTTACATATTATTCATATGTACACTCAATTCTTAGCTATAGCATTCTTTTTTGGGAGCAAATGCACAAAATATGAACATAATTCTCAAACTCCAGAAAAGAGCCATAAGAATAATAACCAAAAATACTGTTGAGCTCATTGTGAAGATCTGTTCAAATCACTGGGGATTTTAACTGTGCCATGTAAATAAATTTACCAGTCAGTTGTACACATCAAAAATAACATTGAATTACTGCACAAACAGCTGTGTCCCTGACCATGCAACAAGAGATAAATTCAACCTACATTTACCAAGAAAAAATAAACATAAAACTCAAAACAGCATTTTCTACCAAGGAATAAAACTGTGCAATAAATTACCAAAAGATATTAAAGAAATTGCAAAAATACAGTTATTTAGAAAGGCAGCTAAAAAGTACCTGTTATGCAATACATTTTATACATTGAAGGATTACTTAGATAAGACAGAGTAGGGATTTGATAAAAAATGTTATACAAAATAAATAATAATAATAATAATGATTATAAAATATCCAACATTCCACATAACATCTTCACTTTATGTTTTTTCCTTCTTTTTTTCCTTTCTAGAAATACTTACCCCCAAGCTATGCATAGCACAATACTAACACCTCTTCCTCTTTCTGAGCTCAATATCTCACTCATTATGGACATGCCCTATATCCTTGTAAAAAGAGATCTACGGATGAATAAAGCTACTACTACTACTACTACATGACAGTAATTACAGTGTACAGTTGTAACGAACATTACATTTTAGGAAACAGTAAAACCATATTCTTTCTTTGTTAATGTCATTTTCAGACATTTATTAGTGTACAAAGTACTATTACTGAACAGTTCACGAAAACCAGCATAAGTACATTAAATATTTTACGAGTGTTTGCAGTTATATCTAAGTCTGTTAGCTGTAGGATATAAAATGTTGAGTGATTATCCTAGAAAAGTATGTAGCCTATAAAAAGAATTGTAGTGTGAGAGTGGAATTAATTGAGTGGCTGCCCAATGCATGACATTTATTATACCACTGAGAGTGAAAAGTGGGAGAATTGGATAATGGAATAAGAGGAATCGTACATAAATTAAACAATAAAAGTTTTCCTGTTTTATTTTAAATGTTACATAATACTTGAGTGACTAGTTGCTGTTTCACAGCATACATACTTGAGTGCAATCAATGAATAATTTCTTAAGTCTTAAATATATGTGCCACATGTCATTCAATAGTTGTTTCACCATTACAACACTGATTATTTAATAAATTTTATATTTTGAGTGTTCATAGACATTCACAGACAAACAGATTAAAACTGAAACAGTGTTACACATGGCAAGTGAAGAGCCAAATAATGTGACTTGGCAAAATATTCTTACTGCATATTTGGGGATCAAAGGGTAAAACTGTTACCAATACTGTAAAAACATTAACACATTTCAGTATAGGATTTTTTAAAAATTTACTTTTGTGGCACTTAACAAGGATCAAGCAGCTAAAACATAATTAAAACTCTTCTGATAAACATTTTATCAAGTAAAATCATGTGAATACACATGGCAAAATGTGGGGGCATATGGAACAATAAAATGTAAGCTTTCCACTGAATGATGAATTAAATTTTTTCATGAATTAGTAAACTATACAAAATCAAAGAAATATTACTGCTACACTCATTGTGATGTTGGCTTCACTGCAAGTGTGTGTTTTGGGTTTCCCTATCTTCGAGAAACTGTATCTGCTATTAGAATGCACTCATGTTTCAGCTCCACACCTTATGCTGTGCCATTTGTACAACACCCTCCAACCATTGCACTAACCTGAAACAGAGTGCCCATAATAGTTTAATATCCTGAATGAGTAAAAAAAAAAAATAATAAGGGAAGGAGACAATTTGCTTTTGCCTTTAAAGAACTCATAATTGCTTACAATAAGTCTGTTGTATTTGTTTGTGTTTGTAATGGTGCTCATTTTACTTATTTCTTTACTTTTATTTATTTATTTAACTTATGGGGTTATCTTCAGCATCCGTATAACTGCTGTAATTTCATTTTGCCTAAAGGCAGAGAATAATTTATTAATTGTGACAGGAAAACTGTCTTATTTGGTTTTTAAATGCAGACAAAATTATTTGTCTATGACAGATTACTGTACAATTAATCAGAATGTTATAGGCCAATGATTGTTGTTTACTACTATGGAAAGGCAACCCACAGATCAACAGTACAATGAAGGCTTTTATGTCTGGATTGTATGGCCATGGTCCATGGAACTCTTCTATCCCTGATGTTTCATTCAAGGCTACGTTGGAAATCTTCGGAGGTACTCCTGGTTGTGCTCAGTCTTGCCGACTGACGAGTCGGATATTGAAGAGCGGCCTAAATACCTTGGAAAGTGGTTGTGGTCTGGATTTCATGTGATAGTGGAGATAAATCTTGTCAAAGATAAAATGTAACTATCGATCATAGCACATCAAAGATAAAAACTTCTCATCGATTCTGTCCATATATCGCTGAGTTTCATAGCTTCTTCTTTTCTGTTAAAATTCTCCCCATGTTTATATATTTCGATAGCTTCTCTATATAGCCATGGATACTTCATCACAGTACACAAAACTTCAGTTTCTGAAAATTTCACTATGTGATAACCTGACTGAAGAGCATGTTCTGCCATGGCTGACTCTGTTTTCCTGTCAGCAAAGACTTTTACGTGTTTTATGTTTCTTCAACCATGTGTTCACACTTCTCTTTGTAGTTCCAATGTAGACCTTACCACACATACACAAAATCTTGTATACACCACTTGCAGACAGAGGAGGAAATTTATCCTCAATGGAATGAAGTGCTTGGCCTATTTTCTTAGTTGGTCTGAAAATCCGTTGAACATTACGTTTCCTTAAAATCTTACTGATTTGATCCGTTACTTTTCTGATGAAGGGTAGAGAAACTGTGTTCTTCCATTGCTGTGTCCTATCGTTGTCCTTAGGCCGCCTGTTATTCAGTCACAAAACCCTATTTATTTCCTTAATAGAGTACCCATTCTTCTCAAAAGCCTGCTTTAGATGTTTTAACTTGGTGTTCAGGTATTCCGGTGTACAAATCCTTTTAGCTCTGTCCATTAGAGTTTTAATTATGCCTCTTTTATGTTGTGGATGATGAATGGAATCCTTATGCAGGTATCTGTCAGTATGTGTAACCTTCCGAAAGACTTTGTGTTTCAAGCTCCAATCAGTCTGTCTCATAACGAAGACATTCAAGAAGGATATTGCATTGTCTTTCTCCATTTCCATGGTAAACTGGATTTTAGGATTTATACTACTCTTTTGTTATTTGAATAAAACAAGTGCCAAATTAAAGGAGTTGAGGAATGAAATAAGGAGACTGGTATTCAAATGACTGAAATAATAGGGGATATTAATAAATATAAAATGGTTGTAGAGTCAGAGCACAAATGAATCAATGTACTGGTTGAATCAGTGGAAGGTGAACTGACTGAATTTAAAACAAATTTTACTGATAAAGCTGAGAAAATAGGAAAAATTTTGAAATAATGGATAATGTGATAAAATAAGAAATCCATCTATTAAGATCATAAGTGGATCAACATAATAATAATCTTGAATGTAAAATTAATAACTTAGAAAGTATAATAAAAAATCCAATCTAGTTAATTAATTATGAAGTTGCTGAGGTAGAGAAATTTGCAATGTAATAGCACTGTAGTTAATTTTCTTAGAAAACTGCCTGAATTGAAAGAAAATTTTATAACTAAATATTTCAGCAGTAACTGTAGTGGGAGGTGGACCAATGCACCAATTAAAGGTTTTTGAGAAAATAATAAGCTTAACCCAGTCAACTTTTTACAACATTGTTATGATAATTTTGTTAGTGGTATGACTGATATGCATAAAATAAAGTCTGTAAAAAGGTTTTTGGGTGAGGAAGCACTCTCTTGGACTAACCAATATACTAATTCAGATATGATATATTGTCAATTTGAAAACAGCTTTTTGAATAAACTGTCAGAACTGAACAAGCTAGTATCAATAGTGAAATCGTAAATGAACCACATTGCCAACAAAAGAGTAGTAGTATGACAGATTTTTGTGAGAAGCTCCTGACACAATAATTAATAACCTTAGATCAATCATTTGAGGAGCATACACAAGTAAGTGTATGTAACAGGATTTTATTTATTGAATCGTATCGCTAGGGCGCCCCCATCGGGTAGGCCGTTTGCCAGGTCTTTAAATTTGACACCACTTCGGAGATCTGCAGTCGATGAGGATGATAGGATGATGATGAGGACAACATAACACCCAGTCCCTGGGCGGAGAAAATTCCCCGACCCAGCCGGGAATCGAACCCGGGCCCAGAGGATTGACAATCAGTCACACTGACCATTCAGCTACCGGGGGCGGACTATGAAAGAGGAGATTACCAAGGAAAATGCAATGGGGTTTAGTTTATGGGCCAGATGATTCTATTTTGATTTTTGAAATATATAGATAAAATAGACAGGGCATTAGAGAGAAATGATAGTTATAATTTTCATCAGAAACTCCATAGTGTTAATCAGCAGGGGGGGGGGGGGGAGGGGGGAAGAATTACCTGAATAATTGTCTGGGAAGCTGTCAGAGAATAGACTTACAATGGAATGACAGAAGAAATATTAATGAGAAAGAACACATGAAAATGGAAACAGATCATTGGAAGGAAATAACAGACCATTTAATCGCAATAAATATGAAAATTGGGGTAATCATCAGATACATTAGGGATCATCCAACTGAGATCCAGTCAGTTTTGTGCGAGAAAAAGTTGAAGAAATCAGACTAATTATCACAAAATAATTATGAGACAAGGATAAACTTTGAACCATACAAGCAACAAGATAAAGACAGAAATATATATAAAATGAATAGATTAAATTTTGATGGGAAATTTTGGGAAACAATGAGCATTGATGCGTGTGGGGAAAAATCAGCAATAGTTTGCTCAGAAGAGTAAGGTAGTATCCCACTACAAACTGATTTCAGGGGCATATGGAGCAACAGAAATTGGAGATATCACCAGCACATCTCCATGTGTCATAAAACTTAGATGGAGCAATATGTCGGGTGGAGGAGGTGAATCAGGAGATGCTATATGCATGTCCACACCTGAGTGCAGACCATGAACAAAGCATTAGGTGTGATGAACGTTAAGCAAAAAAAGTGCCACACTAGCTCCTAAGCAGTCGGTTCATCAGTTCATCTGATGATGGCATTGTGGTTGCTTACTGAAATATTGTGCTCATTGGGCACTTATGTCTGGCCATTCACCTGTAAGCTAATTCATCATGAATTACATAAGAAGTTGAAGATTCACAAGTAATGGACTGTCTGCAACATTCTATATCATCCTGCACCACTGGTCAGAGAAAAGCAGCAGCTGGAGCAGGGATATGCTGTCCTTTGTGTAGACTGTTGAAACACCACAACACAAACATTTGTGTTTGGAGTGGTGCTGTGACTGGGTAGTTTTGACTTCACATGAATAGTGTCACAATATGTTCAGCAATGAATCATTGTTCTGCACTACCCTAGATGACCACTGTCAGCAAATAAGGTGGCTACCTGAGGAATAAGCCGATTCTTCCACTGCTTTAGAGAGGCACAGTGGTGTTACTCCTGGCATAATGGTGTAGGAGCCATCAAGTATGACTTTAGGGCTTGGCTCATAATGATTGAGGGAACTCTAACAGCACAGTGATACATCAGAGATATCCTGAATCCTCATGTGTTACCTCTCATGTAATGTTATCATGTTGCTCATTTTAAACAGGGTGATGGCCATCTTCACATCATGTGTCTCTGTGAATTGTCTGTGCAATACTGAGATACTCCTGTGAGCAGCAAGATCACCACATGTGCCACCAATAGAATCCATGCAGGGCCAGTCAGGATTTCGACTCCATCGTAGTGCCAGTATCCACAAAATCAAAGGCCAGCTTGTCTCAAGAGAGGATACAATGGGTTTTTTACACCTTTCTGAACCAAATAATGTGTGCATCCAGGCCAAATGGAGTGCAATGCCATAGTGACAAGTGGATGCATACTACGAAGGTCTTTTTAAAATTTCACTCTATTTTGTAGTTACTGAAATAATATCACATACCCTCTCAATTCATAAAGTTTTATTTCCTCCTCCCCCTCTAAGAAATTCACTTTTTTTTGTCAGGCAGTGTAGTACTACTTTTCTGTTCACAATTAGTAATGGAAAATAGGTCTGAAAAAAGCTGATGAAGGTTTCTGGAAATATATGTTTGTCTTTCTGTTGTTCTGTATTATATAATTTCTGTAATTGTTGCCAAATGTGCTCCTTAAGGTCTGGCTTGTAAACACTGTAAATGAACCCATATTTCTTTTCTTTTACTTCTTTAGCATATGGCTGCATTAATTCTGGTTAAGGTTTGTATTTATGGATCATCATCTGACAGCTCCTCACTAATATCCCTCCCTGTATGCCCCTTTACTATAGAACAATCAACGTAGATATAATCAGTGTGTGTGTGTGTGTGTGTGTGTGTGTGTGTGTGTGTGTGTTTTGTGTGTGTGTTGCTACTTGTCCATATACTACTGAGCAATATGGTGCAGCGCTTAGCACACTGGACTCACATTCAGGAGGATGAAAGTTCAAACCCATGCCCGACCATCCAGATTTAGGTTTTCCATGTTTTCCATAAATTGCTCCAGGAAAATGCTGGGATGAATCCTTTGTAATGGCACAGCCCATTTCCTTCCACATCATTAATGCAATCTTAGCTTGGGGTCTGTTTCTAATGACCTTGATGTTCAGGGGATGTTAAATCCAATCTTACTTTTTTCTGTAGGCTAGTTTGAAAGTAAGATATCTGCGTAAGGTTGTAAGACTCAAGTAGATCCTGTAAAATTCTGTTCCACAGCAAATCAGTCATGACATTAGTACAAAAATAGTCATCAGAGGCTAAGTAAAATTAACTTTATATCTTCCTTATGGAATGAGCTTTGCAGTGTCAATTAAAGAGTAATAAAGATATGTTTTTCTTCTTGTATAGTAGCTATGAACATCATATTCATCTCAAATTGTGATTGAACATTTATCATGAATTTCATTGTCAAATATACACCTTGTGAAACATTTAACATGAAGAAGTCCTTAAAAAGGCATTTACAAGGTGATTCTTGACAAACTTGACATATTATAGAGTAGGCCATTGATTACCTGATATCATTCAATTGAAGCATTGATTAAATGAAAGGGTTTCAGCCAGTAAATTTAAATTTGTACATCATACACTTCCACTAGTGGCCGCTAGTACTTGCTGGACCTCAATCCTTTAGTCATCATCCACGAGTGGCAGTTTAGCCTTCACTTGAAACATAATGCTGTAGTTGTACTGTTCACAACAATGAACAAATGTAAATGCATTGTTCTCAGTGTTTCCAATAAACTTAATATAGTAGGCCAACTGAGGAATTGTGCTAGTGAATCAAGTTTAGTTAGGGGATATGGCATGCCGCAAGACTGGATATTAAAAAGAACGTAATGCTATTACCAAATTTGCCAAGTGACGTGGCAGTGAAGATAGAGCCTTACACATAAAAATGATGAAAATGGCAGAAAACTGGAATTTAGACACTGCAGTGTACACATGGTTCATGCAGTGATCCTTTGATTTATGAAAAAGTGCTTCATTGAATAAGAAACTTGGGGGTAACACTGACTTTACAGTGACTACTGTTGTGGTCTTCAGTCCATAGACTGGTTGGATGCAGCTCTCCATACTACTCTACCCTGTGCAGACCTCTTCATCTCCAAGTAAATACTGCAGCGTACATCCTTCTGAATCTGCTTAGTGTATTCATCTCTTGGTTTTCTGCTATGATTTTTACCCTCCATACTTCCCTCCAATACTAAATTGGTGATCCGTTGATGCCTCAGAATGTGTCCTACCAACTGATCCCTTCTTCTAGTCCAGTTGTGCCACAAATTCCAACTTCTTCCCAATTCTATTCAGTACATCCTCATTAGTTATGTGATCTACCCATCTAATCCTTAGCATTCTTCTGTAGCACCACATTTCAAAAGCTTCTATTTTCTTCTCGTGTCAACTGTTTATCGCACATGTTTGACTTCCATACATGGCTGCACTCCATACAAGTACTTTCAGGAAATACTTCCTGACACTTAAATTCGTACTTGATATTAACAAATTTCTCTTCTTCAGAAACACTTTTCTTGCCATCGCCAGTCTACATTTTATATCCTCTCTACTTTGACAAACATCAGTTTCTTTGTTGCCCTAATAGCAAAATTCATCTAATACTTTAAGGGCTTCATTTCCTAATCTAATTCCCTCAGCATCACCTGATTTCATTTGACTACATTCCATTATCCTCGTTTTGCTTTTGTTGATGCTCATCTTATATCCTCCTTTCGACAAACTATCCATTCTTTTCAACTGTTCTAACAAGTCCTTTGCTGTCTCTCACAGAATTACAATAGTTTCGGCAAACCTCAAGTGTTTTATTTCTTCTCCCTGGATTTTAGTTTCTACTCCAAATTTCAAATTTTTCTTTTGTTTCCTTTACTGCTTGCTCAATGACATCAGGGATAGGCTATAATCCTGTCTCACTCCCTTCTCAACCACTACGTCCCTTTCGTACCCATCGAATCTTGTAACTGCCATGTGGTTTCTGTATAAATTGTAAATAGCATTTTGCCCCCTGGATTTTATCCCTGACACCTTCAGAATTTGAAAGAGAGTATTCCAATCAATACTGTCAAAACCTTTCTCTAAGTCTACAAATGCTATAAATGTAGGTTTGTCTTTTCTTAACCTATCTGCTAAGATAAGTCATAGGGTCAGTATTGCCTTGAGTGCTCCTGCATTTCTGTGGAATCCAAATTGATCTTCCCTGAAGTCAGCTTCTACTAGTTTTTCCATTCATCTATAAAGAATTCGTGTTATTATTTTGCAACTGTAACTTGTTAAACTGATAGTTCAGTAATTTTCACACCTCTCAGAACCCGCTATCTTTGGAATTGGAGTTATTATATTCTCCTGAAGTCTGAGGGTGTTTTACCTGTCTCATACATCTTGCTCACCAGATGGAAGAGTTTTGTCATGGCTGGCTCTCCCAAGACTCTAAGTAGTTATAGCAGAATATTATATGCTCCCTGGCCCTTGTTTCAAATGAGGTCTTTCAGTGTTGTGACAAATTATTTATGCAGTATCATATCTCGCATCTCATCTTTATCTACGTCCTCTTTCGTTTCCATAATACTGACCTCAAGTACATTGCCTTTGTATAGAATCTCTAAATACTCCTTCCAACTTGCTGCTTTCCATTCTTTGCTTAGGACTGGTTTTCCATCTGAGCTCTTGATATTCATACAGGTGGTTTTCTTTTCTCCAAAGTTCTCTTTTTTTAGGCAGTATCTACCTTACCCCTATTGATATATGGCTCTACACATCTGTCCTCTAGCCATCCCTCCTTAGCCATTTTATGCTTCCTGTTGACCTCACTTTGAGACATTTGTATTCCTTTTCACCTGATTCATTTAGTGCATTTTTATATTTTCTCCCTTCATCAATTAAATTCAATATCTCTTGTGTTACCCAAGGATTTCTACTAGTTCTCATCTTTTTACCTACTTGATCCTCTGCTGCCTTCACTATTTCATCCCTCAAAGCTACCCAATCTTCTTTTTGCTGGCTTTTGCACTTCAAATCTAGGCATTGAATTGGGGAATTGGACACTCAAGGTGAAAAACTATTGGCTAATACTGAGGCAGCTGAATGTTTTAAAGAGATTTTAAAACAATTTACCACCAAGGCTATAACAAAACCAATTTATACAGTGCAGATGATATTGCTTTGAATTATAAGAACATGCCAACAAAAGCCCTAGTGTCCAAGGAAGGAAACCTAACATCATTGCTATGGTGTGTGGTAATGTTACTAGAACACATGAGCTACCCTTTCTGCTCCTAGGGAAATCTAAGACTTTGCAGCACTTTATGGGAGTAAAAAAACTGTTAGTCACCTACAAGAATCAAAAGAACGCAAAGACAGACACAAATAATTTTACAGAATGGTATCACATTGTGTTTATTTATGAAGTCAAAAATCATCAGCATGCAATTGGTAATTCTGAAAATGTTTTGTTGTTGATTGATAATGCCCCAAGTCATCCCTCAAACTGTTCAATGCAAAGACAAACTGTAAAGTCTAAAGTTATTTTCTTGCCTCCCAATAATATTTGAACTAACTTGAAGGGCACTGTGCACATGGCAGCTGAAGTTTGGACTGCTGTTAAAACACTAGTCTAGCAAAATGTTGGAACAAGCTCCTTCCATCAGGTGAGCTTATCACTGGAACTTGAGAACCACCAAACAGACATTTGTATTGCAACTGGCTGGGCTGATTAAAGCATCTTCAGGATTTGAAAATTGCGACCAGAAAAACATTCAAGACTGGTTCAAATGTGATACCAATGCTCCTGGTTATCAATTAGTAACAGATGATGAGGTCATTGCTAGTGTCATCAATGACCAAGATGCCTGCAGTGACAATAAAGAGGCTAGTGATGATTCTACTATAAAAGAACCATTCAGTAAGGAAGCTTTTCACTGCCTTGCAAACAAGAAGAGTGTGGCATTGTGCAGTTGCTGTGTTTAAGATGTATGTGGGATTTAATGGCAAAAAAAGCATGTTTCATTTCTGGAGCAAATGTTACTTTTGAACTTCTTTTCATAAATGGTAGGGCTGCTTTAATAGAAAATGACTGCTTTATGTAAGCTATGTACAGTATTTGTAATACATATAAAATACATGCACTTTTGTATTTAAAACAAACATCTGTTTCTTTGTTTCATATTTCTCCACTGATAGTGATACTTTTCTCTCAAAAATGATTAGTTATGTGAAAAATCAGTTATTCAAAGACCCCAGGCCCAAATTGTTTTGGATAATTGTTGCTGTGCTATACTCACTACTTATGTTTATGCAACAATATTTCCTTCCTGAATTATGCCATAAGACATTAGTAAGCATAAATATGAAGAATATGTTATGATTTTTATCTGTTTCTTTCAAAATGTGGCTATTATGTGAATGACAATAATTCATGAACTTAGTTGTTTGAGCAGCTCAGTTATACATTTATTCCACTTTCATTTAGTCATCATTACATTCACCCAAAAATTTGGGAAATTCTGTGCTATTTACTGACTGCCATTCAGAGAGTAAAATGCATTCACCTACACCTTCCTTGGAAGTCCTCTAATTTTTCCTCTCTTGAGACAAAAATAGCACTGACAGCATTTGTCTACACAAATCTAAAAATGTATGCACAGTACCCAATTTTTTAGTGTTTCTTCTCTTTATCCTTGATTGTTATTGGCTAAAAAGCAAAGCTCAAAACAAAGCAAGAAATGCTTGTACTACACACACACTATCAAAACTTCTGTATCTGATTTAGGAGCCTTGTCAGACAAGCAAATGGAAGAAATGAGCATATCAATTTGTGTGGCATTGCCTACATCCAGCAAGGGTGCCTGCAGACACCAGTATTATAAGTTGCTCACACGAATTTCTGTAAAATGCAAATGTAAGTTCACCAGTGGCTAGCTTGCTCTCAGTTGTTGTAATCCAACTTTTCCTCAGCAAGTGAACTATGACCACCACTGAAGTTTATATGGACCAATTTACACTTGTGTTGTATAGTGCTTTGACAGATGAGCAATTTGTTTCCAGCCCCTCCAGTCTTAAGTGGGACTTTGCTTCCTGTTATAATTTTAATATGCATGTGTCATGAAGTACTAGTGCTAGGATTTATATCATATTCAGACACGAACTAGTGCACTTTAATTTCTGTCAGTAACTAGGGCTTACATTAATTACCACCATGAATTATTGTTTGGTTTCATGGACTAATAGACAATTGTAACCTGTTGTTACAGGTAATTTATTTGTATTTGACAAACTGTGATGACACTGTATTTGAGGTTACAGTATGTTACCCATGAGAACTTCATAGTTCAGGTAAATATCTGTGGCTGCCTTTCTTCATATCCAGGAGATATAAGTAACAATATGCAGCCATTATTTCAGCAATATGCTTTGGATGAGGTGGTATTTTCATTAAACATTTGTTTTGTAATCTTGCTTATTTTTGAAATTTAATCTTTTGAGCCTTACATATATTATCTGTGCTAATAAAATAACTGCAAGTATCACTATACCCTTCTTCATCTCTTTCACAGTCTAACTCTGAATCACAGTGACATATTATACTCCACTGTCTACTGCTTCTTCCTCACTGATCAATTAATGTAATATACTGCGTGTTTCTTAACTCCCAAAGTAATGTAGATGGCGCTGAGTCAATTACTTTAAGACACAAGGGGTTGCTAATGTCACAAAATATCCCAAAAGTATATGACAAATGTTGAACAAGTCATGGCACCACATGATATACTTCGTCATACATGCAGCAGCTCAGCCTAACTGTCTGTCACACCTGCTTATCTCAACCCAAGTCAAGTAGTCCTATCAGTATGGATCTGAGCCAATGTGCACAACTTTAGTGTATGGAGCTCAGAGTTTGAGTCTTGTGTCTGGCAGGCAATATGTGCATTGACATTGAGGTAAGATTTATTAGTTTAATTAGTGGTCTTGCAGTCACCACCAGTTAATGCCACAACAAAAACTTACCATATTGTAGCGCTAGTAAATTGGCAAGCTTCCAAATTACATTGTTACTAGTAAATTAGCTATATTTCTTTACTATACAATATCTGTAAACAGGAAAAGAAGAGATAAAAGTAAAAAAAAAAAAAAACACATAATAAAAATAACTTTTACTTGGTTACAGCAAGGACAATAATTTAGCATATTCTACATTTACAACAGATCACAGTTACAAAAGGTGTCTGAAATTTGCACTGTTTGCTTGAATGCAAGTACTGCATCACTCAATCATCCCTCCATGCCCAAGGCCTGCAACATGTGTGACAAGGTATGTCATCTGGTGATGTCGCATGTTCAGTATTTCTCATCCCTTTTTGGGGTATTTCCTTACATTTGCCATCATATGTCTGACCATCATATACAACACTTTTGGTACTTTAAAATGTTGATAAGAATCACCCTGTATTCAATATATTTTTTAGATATCTTTCTTATAAATGTGTAAAAACATGGTGATCATAATACTTGGATCATAACTAACAAATGGAATCACAATTTTTACTGAGTAGCATTTCTGGTAAAATAATAATAAT
Source organism: Schistocerca americana (assembly GCF_021461395.2). Classification (NCBI taxonomy): domain Eukaryota; kingdom Metazoa; phylum Arthropoda; class Insecta; order Orthoptera; family Acrididae; genus Schistocerca; species Schistocerca americana. The sequence continues at coordinate 340,129,839 of NC_060130.1, forward strand.
GTGATATTAAATTATTTATGTGACCAGACTCATGGGTTGATCACTTCACAGTACTGTAGTATAACATCTAATGGCATGGGTGAAAGAGAATATGACTTACTCTATTCAGTGTTTATGGCAATAATGAGTAGATCAAAGGTACTAATGTCAAGCATTGCTTCATGGCAAAAAGTAGAATACTTCAAACCCCCTCACTAAAAATATAATTACCATGGGTCCAGAATTAGAAAACATTAACAAATGTTATTATAAATCACATGTGGGATGCAATTGGAGGCAGACTGCCACCCATCACCAACATGAACTACTCTTCCAGACCTACAGAAACAATACCTCAGGAATGGAATCAATTGTCAGTAATACTTCTGAACTAATTCATAGCAAGTATGATTGGTAGCTAGGAGAAACTATTTTGTCTGATCATATTTTGTTGTTGTTGTTGAAGATATTTTCCAGGTCTGTACTTCTTTTTTAAATGGGTAGTTTTTTCTAAATACGTGAAGTGGGCTCTGTTCAGTTTCATACATTTTTTCATCAATGATTATCTTGTTCTGTGAACCTTCAAACATGCTGTTCAGATTATACACATTAATTTCTTGATTGTTTTTAGCTTTAGGAGACTAGTATAGTAATAACATGTCAGATGACTACTGTTTGTTTTTGTCTATAGTGGAGGTAATTTTAGAAACTCGAGGTAACAGCTTACCTCTTCTACTTGTTGATTCCTCTGAAGTGTCTGCATCTGCATGTATTGAAGTAGCAACTCCCAGTGAGCTGCTAGTACTAGCATATAACGGAAGACCAATGTAGTATTCAACATCCTGTGGTGTTACGAGAGGCCATGGTAGCAACTCTTCCTCAGATCTCCCCAGGATGCCAAGAGCAGGCAGTGGTGAAGGCTGCTGGGCACTGCTTGCATCTGCTTGCTTGTCTCTGTATCATGCAAAACAGTGGTTAGTGGCTAGTGTTTCGGTGAGAGTGAAATCACTAGATATGGAGGCTATAGCTCACGGTGGATGAATGACAAGTGTGGAGAGGCTGGATGTGGTCTTATAAAAAAACTCGACCAAATATTTTTCTTTATCATGGAAAACCTGCATCTTGAAGGCTAGGCAAAAATTTGAAACTACCAGTTCCATATGTGAGTATAATGCCCCACATGCATGCTTTCCTTTGGCCCTGTTTCAAATTTGACAGTCTACCCAAGGATATCTGAGTATTTAGAAACATGCTTGCTCTTAACATTCATGGGCCACAGAACTAAAAACAGCTGATATGTTGGAGAGAGGGCACAGCTATTGCCATAGCAATTGCAATAGTTCGTATGTCATGGAATCAGGAAGTCATCTTGGCCATTGGCAGGGCAAGATGAGCGTAAGATGAGAAAGATGCAGTATAACAACAAACCCCATCAAAGCCAAACTGCAGGACACAATGGCATAGTACACAACATCATGGAGGTTGTGCAGACAGCAGGTGAATGATAAACTAGGATTACCTCAATTCAGGGAAACCTGTTATCCACAGAATCAACTACCATTGATAACACTGTGTTGTTAACAAGGGTTACAACTAAAAATAGCAAGCAAACATAAGAGAGAGGAGGAGTGGGCCAGTGTCTGATTAAGTGAGACATGAGGACTTAGCATTTGAGGAATTTAAAAAAATTTGCAAACTGCAATTTAATTCTCACATAAGATGAAATGGTTACTTGTAAGGAATAAAATTATTTTGTCAACATTTTAAAAAAATTTAATGTACAAGACAGGCACAGAGTCTAAACATTTTAATGTTCAGGAAGGAGACCATGACAGAAAAAAAAACCATGGTAAGGTTCTACACATCAAGCTGCATAGTTAATCTAACAAATGCATCTGGACGAATAGCTGAGCACTCAGTGAGTAACTGTCCAGCAATGATGAAAGTGCAATGAGGTAGTCTGGTAGTGGTAGGGGGTTCACAGTGGCATTGGCAAAAATGTAAAATATGGTGAAGTAAAGGTTTGAGCAGTTAAAGTGAGCAAACACACTTCATCTATGATAATTACTGTTCTGCTAGAAAACTTAACAGCAGCATTATTTGTAAATTTGCTGTTGCATACATGTCAAGAGAAACCCCGCTTTGAGTTTTGTTCTGTTGTTTTATACTGCATTTATAATATTGTATAATATCTAATTTTGCCGTGGACAGTTACAGAATGCAGAAATGAAGATAGGTAAAGTTATATACAGTGTGCTTTTAATTAAACTTTCCCTAGTTGAGAGGCCCCCATGAAAAACAAGTTATCGTATCACAATGAAACTTTGTGGAAACGATTTTAGGGACAAGTGGGAGATAAATAATGAATAAACCATTGAAAGAAACACATTTCAATTTCCACATGAAACGGTAACATTTATTAATTGCATACAATTTTATGTTCCAGGTTTCAAATTTTGCTGAACATTATGACCATTTGCAACCAATACTGCCTGGAACCATATTAGGGATACTAATTCATAATTGTTCATAGTACTTTTCAAACAGTGGACCATGGAATGTTCAACTGTTGTGACACAGCCTGTGAACTGATTGAAGATTGCACATTGCATCCATTATTCTCAGCAACAGTAACTTCAACACTCTGGAGCACAATTGTCCATCAACCTCTCCCAGGAGCAATTTCCAAAACACCAGTTAATTCAAACTTCCTAATAATGTTCTTCAAGAAAGAGGACCTCTCCATATTCCTTCAATGTGTCAATATTCATGAAGAATATGCTGCTTATTTTGATAAAACAGCTTTATGAGTGAAACCTTACTCACCTTGTCCAAGCTCATGTTGACTGCTGCATCATGCTGGGGTAATTCATCAAGCCAAGCTAAAGTTTTCCGGGCACAAAAACGTGCAGTAAGAATTATATGTGGTGTGAACTCAAGAACATCCTGCAGAAGCCTGTTTAGGGAACTAGGGATACTAACTACAGCTTCCCAGTATATTTATTCCTTAATGAAATTTGTCATTAAAAATATATCACTTTTTCAAACCAACAGCTCAATTCATGGAATCAATACTAGAAATAAGAATAATCTTCACAAGAATTTAAAGTCACTTAGTCTTGTACAAAAAGGTGTGCATTATTCAGGAACACACATTTTCAATAACTTGCCAGCAGCCATAAAAAGCTTAACAACCAATGAAATTCAGTTTAAGAGAAGCCTAAAGGATTTATTGGTGGCCAACTCCTTCTACTCCATTGATGAATTTCTTAGTAAAACCAACTGATTTGTATATAAGTACAACATAACTTCTGCACAATTTCAGTGCAGTAATGTGTTCACTGAAAATTTGTGTGTGTGTGTGTGTGTGTGTGTGTGTGTGTGTGTGTGTGTGTGTGTAAGTATAATCTAACTTCTGCACCATTTCAGTGCAGTAATGTGTTCATTGTAAATAAGTATTACAGTAGTTGTATTACATGTTTATTACCTTATAAATAAATAAAAAAACGTTTTTTATTTTAAATTCAGTGCATTAGTATTTGTAAAATGACTCTTAGTGATCATTAAAAATGACGATCATTCCACTTGGGACCTGTGGAATGGTACATTACTTTATTTGTTTTAGTTGTAAATATTTGTCATGTATTGTTGTTTTTCTGACATGTTCCACATCCAGGAGGACCTCCTCACTACGGATCAATTGGAATGAAAGTAAATCTAATCTAATCTAATCTAACTGTAATGCAAACTGATGCTTTTGTTTCAATCCTGCAGCACCATACCAGTACCAACACCTAATGTCAAATCATTAAACTAGCGCTACTAACAATGCAAATCCTGCAGCACAGAGTCTGAACATCATACTTATAAAACTGGATACCTCTACAGTAAATAGTTTTCCTTCTACAATGGCTTAAGTAGTAAAAGTTTAATAATAACCAAGCTGTTTTTCTGCTTGTTTCCTAGAAACATTTAATTCAATTTGCTTTTAATCAAGTCACATTCCTCTTCTCATGAGTACAGTTAGCTCTGCTCTAGAGACATGACGCACCTCAAAAATGATTTGTACATTTTCTGCTAAGCAACTACAAAATTTTGTCATATATTTACTACACAGGGTGCCCCAGTAGGAATGGTCAATATTCAGGGATATGACAGGTACACTCATTTGAAGCAAAAAACTTCACATCAACTAATGCCCCATTCCAAATGATTTCCAAGATAGAACACATTTAATATACAATTGTTTTTTGGTTAGTGGTGCTCATTGATAACTGCAGAAAGTTGCCATGTGCTTGTAGTAGGACTATGCTACACCTTTCAACAATATGTCTTACCCATCCAACCTCTTTGACATTTTTTCTAGTCCAACCCATCTCACCACTTCCAACTTCTTTGGTTGGGATGTCTTTCTGCCAATATACAAGCCTGTTGAACACATAGGTGCCAAAGGTGTGCTTTCAGTGAAGTAGTGTGGGGGACAGAGATTGTATCAGAGAGAAGCACTGTTTAACTCTGTTAGTACGCCTTCTGGCTAAAATGTCACAAATCTTCACTATGCACATATGTGTATGTTCATGGCTTCTTTAATGGTAGTACACCTGCTGTCAGCTCTTCCCAACACATCAACTGACTGTGGAGAATTTACCAGAGTTTCCAGCACATTTTGTGAAATGGGTATTCTTCTTCCAAAGTCTGTTATTTTCTTCTGAGCATATATTTAAGCAATCAGTACTGGATCAGCAACACATTGTTGAAATGGTGCAGCATAGTTCTACTACCAGCACATAGCAACTTTCTGCAGTTATCAGTGTGCCATGCACATGTGTAAGGTAAACATTACATGTGGAAAGCTTGTACCCATTTCACCCATAGCATTTCCACAATCTTCACATTGGCAACAATGTCACATGACTTGAATTTTGTCAGTGGTTAAATGACAGTTGTCATTTGCTTCCATTAATACTATGCACTGATGACACCACATTTAGATGAAATGGGATCAACAGTACAGGGCTATTACAAATGATTGAAGCGAATTCATAAATTCACTGGAGCTCCACTAATTGACATATGGTCACAACACACTACAGATACGCAGAAAAACTCATAAAGTTTTGTTTGGCTGAAGCCGCACTTCAGGTTTCTGCCGCCAGAGCACTTGAGAGCGCAATGAGACAAAATGGCGACAGGAGCCGAGAAAGCGTATGTCGTGCTTGAAATGCTCTCACATCAGTCAGTCATAACAGTGCAACGACACTTCAGGAAGAAGTTCAACAAAGATCCACCAACTGCTAACTCCATTCGGCAATGGTATGTGCAGTATAAAGCTTCTGGATGCCTCTGTAAGGGGAAATCAACAGGTTGGCCTGCAGTTATCAAAGAAATGGTTGTACGCGTGCGGGCAAGTTTCACGCGTAGCCCGCAGAAGTCGACGAATAAAGCAAGCAGGGATCTAAACGTACCACAGCCGACGGTTTGGAAAATCTTATGGAAAAGGCTAAAGCAGAAGCCTTACTGTTTACAATTGCTACAAGCCCTGACACTCGATGACAAAATCAAATGCTTTGAATTTTCGGCGCGGTTGCAACAGCTCATGGAAGAGGATGCGTTCAGTGTGAAACTTGTTTTCAGTGATGAAGCAACATTTTTTCTTAATGGTGAAGTGAACAGACGCAATGTGCGAATCTGGGCGGTAGAGAATCCTCACACATTCGTGCAGCAAATTCGCAATTCACCAAAAGTTAACATGTTTTGTGCAATCTCATGGTTTAAAGTTTACGGCCCCTTTTTCTTCTGCAAAAAAAACGTTACAGGACACGTGTATCTGGACATGCTGGAAAATTGGCTCATGCCACAACTGGAGACCGTCAGCACCGACTTCATCTTTCAACAGGATGGTGCTCCACTGCACTTCCATCATGATGTTTGGCATTTCTTAAACAGGAGATTGGAAAACCGATGGATTGGTCGTGGTGGAGATCATGGTCAGCAATTCATGTCATGGCCTCCACACTCTCCCGACTTAACCCCATGCAATTTCTTTCTGTGGGTTTATGTGAAAGATTCAGTGTCTAAACCTCCTCTACCAAGAATTGTGCCAGAACTGCGAGTTCGCATCAACGATGCTTTCGAACTCATTGTTGGGGACATACCGCGCCGAGTGTGGGAGGAACTTGATTATCGGCTTGATGTCTGCCAAATCACTAAAGGGGCACATATCGAACATTTGCGAATGCCTAAAAAAACTTTTTGAGTTTTTGTATGTGTGTGCAAAGCATTGTGAAAATATCTCAAATAATAAAGTTATGGTAGAGCTGTGAAATCGCTTCAGTCATTTGTAATAACCCTGTACATGCTATAATCACTGATAGTCATGGGAAAACCCATACACTACAGTGGAAACCAATTTCCAAGTTCATTTTTTGATCAGTTTTTTTGTGTGTCATGAATGGTAACACATTGATGGTTCAAGACTTTTTTTTTTTTTTTTTTTTTTTTTTTTTAAATTTGTTTGTTTAACACATTGAGGGTGTTCCTTTGGCCACACAAACTGCAATGTACTTCTAACAGGATACAGTATCTCCACATTTTACCAGACATGCCAGGGAACATCTCAACTGCACTTACCCTAATTGCTGGATAGTACAGTTAACAGGCCACCATGATTGCCAGACCTTATATAATGTTGCTAACCATCACACTGTCTTACAAAATGTATATGCTCTCACCAGGGATCCAAAACTTACTATGTTAATTTCAACACTATCACAGAATTCTGGGTTTCTTGTCAATTTCCAATGGGAAACAAGTGGCAAATTCTAAAAATAGTCTGCCTCAAAAAGCTTTCAGGCTATAATTATACAAATGATGAGCCGCTTCCTTACAACACAAGAAGTTTTTTTCTTTGATGACAACACTACCCTGACCTCCTAAGGTGAAACATATGAAATGACAGAACTCACTCTTGATGGTTCTCTGAAAGAGCTAGCACATACAATGAGACTAACCACAGAAAGCCTAAACCTCAAAAACTCCTGTCTCTGCTTTCCATTTCAGAAATGGGGAGGCCTCATGAAAACTGAATGTATCTTGTAATGGCACATTACTTCACTCCAAAGTACATGCAAGCAATACTGGACTGACCCTTTACCTTTTAAACAACACAGCTTATACATGAGAGAGAGAATCAGTGCTCAGAATAACATATTGAAAATATAAGGAGGCACAAAATTACGAGCTAAGCTGCACGTTCCTAGAACTGCTGCTTTTTCCCATGCTATTATGCAACACAGTATGTCTCTTCTGTTTGCTACAAGTCATCTCATGACAAAACTGTGGCTGCTACTCAGAATGAAGCTTTCAGGCTGATTAAAGGGTGCTTAAAACCTACGCCTATTGAGAAGATTTACTGTCTTGCAGGTATTTAACCTGCAGATATTTGATGAGAAGCTGTCACCAGTCATAAACAACTGAGAATGTTGAAGCTCAAATGCTGTCTGGGCATGATCTACTTCAGCTTAGGCTAAAATCTTGATTAAGTTACCTTTGAATAGCAGAACCTTTGAAACTACCTCCAGACAAGGCAAGACATTTTTGATGGACATTCATACAACAAAACTGATTGCAACCAAGATAACATATTCCAGCCAGCCATAATAAGGAAAGGGGTGTTTGGAGGTCCATTAGATACACTTAAGAACATGTGTCAATAAGGAAAATCCTCTCTTAAACTATGCCATGTGACAGTGGAGGATACATAATACGAGTGTGGAGAAGAACAAACTGTGGACCACCTGTGTCAGTGCCCTCTTTGTCCAGTTATCTGTTCAACATAGGATTTTGTGCTTGAAATAACAGACTGTATGCATGATGATCAATGACAGCCAACCCAAGGCCCCAGATTGTTGCAGATGTCACGGTGCACGTGTGTGGTCTGGCATTTTCATGCTGAAAGCGAGAGTGCACCATGTGTAGATGAACTCTGAGTTCGAAACTCAATTACGGCACAATGTTTCTTACACACCTAAATAGTTACATAACATATTGCCGTGTTCAGAGACTTCTAGCAGCAGAGTGATGCAAATATGAAGACAAAGAAAGACTATAAAATGTCAATAATGTTTGTTTTATACAAGCAGTTTTAAGAGTTTTCACATTAAAAATTTGGAGGTACAACTTTTTAGCCCTCCCTCATGCAAGGTAATAGAACTTTGAAGTTTGACATGCCATGACCTGATGCTTTTATTTATTTATTTATTTCATGTTCTGTAGATCCAGTTAGTGAGTCAATCACAAGGATATGGAATGTGTCAAATTTTATAGGTTTCAGTTTAAACTTACAATAAATACAAGGGCAATTCAATGCCAAATTGTGCATAGTTTAAGTAAGACATACTTTATATGGTTTGTCCAGTCTGAAATTGACAAAATAGTGCTGCCCACCAACTCCCAGAGACATGATGAGATATTCAAATGAGATGAAGGCATATTTCTGGAGTCTGTCTAATTTTCACCACGTATAAGATTCTCTCTGATTTGATCCATTATAATCGGTTCTGAAAGCCTGCAGCCTGTGAAAACAATAGGTTTGTTTTTATATAAATAACTCGTCTGCTACCAGTCATGGTTTTCTTTATTTTATTTTTTGCACGATGCAGTTCGGGAAATGATTCCCATTTTCAAGTGCTTTTTTTGTGTTTATTATGCCATTCCTATGTGATGTTGTCGATGTGTGAGATTCTGCTTCATTTTGTTGACTTTACTGCAATATATAAGAAAACATGCAATTTTTAGTTGGTTGTCAATCTTTTTGAGAAGTTAGTGGCAAAATTTAGAAGAATTTGTACTTACAGTTCCCTTAAGGTCCATTTGTGCAGAGTCTCAGTGATGTTTAGTGTGTGTGATACTCTGCACAAATGGACCATAAGGAAACTATAAGTACAAATTCTTCTAAATTTCCCCACTAACTTCACAAAAAGATCGACAACCAACTAAAAATCAGGTGTTTTCTTATATAGTGCAGTAAAGTCAACAAAATGAAAGAGACTCTCACACATCAACAACATAACATAGGAATGACATAACAAACACAAAAAACACCCTTGAAAATGGGAATCATTTCCCAAAACGCCTCGTGTGAAAAATAAAATAGAGAAAATTGTGACTGGTAGCAGATGAGTTATTTACATATAAACAACCTATTAAGATTCTCTTGCTCACCAGTGCCCTGTAGGCTCATTGTTTTATTCTCTTTTTAGCGACAGAGTCGATATAATGGGTAATCTTGGTGAAAATAGGTACATTTTTCTGCTTCTGACATTTCAGTAAAAATGCAAGAGAGCACAACAGTTTATTTCTCTTGTTACGAAGTTTATCAAACTCATATATTGTTGGACACCTCCTCTGCATAGAGATTTTTACTGACATGTCAGTACCAGTAATCACAATGAAGATTTACAATGCATTTTGAACAGAATGCACTCAACCTCAAAAGCAGTCAGAAGAAATTGAGAACTCCACAAGGACAGTTTTTCTTTATTATGTCGGTGATGTGTCCTTTAAAATTGGCAGGGTATTACAGAAACATCAAATAAAATGTGTCTTTGCACTCTGGAATGAGTGCAAATGATTTGGGGTTGTATTCACAATGATCTGGTCTAAGGAGATCATGAGTAGCTAAAACCTCGTGCCCTTGTGTGGGAAATTCTTCAGTGCTTGGACATGTTGCACTATTAAAGACAGATGCAATGAACACAGCATAACAGACTAGGTCAGTCAGAAAAGTCTGTTGTTGCTAAACATTGTCTGTAAAAAGGACATGGAACAAACTATGAAAAGATCAAGATTCTCTAGTGTGCCTCTACTTACTGAGACTCCATCATTTAAGAAGCAGTCACAATTTATACAGCTAATGAGTAAATTAAGTGTCACATGGGATTTCAAATCAGTGAAGCATGGGAACCAGCATTGGTGGCAATATGGCATTGTTGGGCACAGAAAAATAATTACAATGAGTTAATCCAAATGAAGAATCAAAGCCAGAACAATTATGGTGGGTACAGGCATATTACAAGTACATGTACACCGGTACACTAGGGTCTGCAGATTGTGGCAAGGCTACCCTGCACCATACGTGTGGAGTCTATGATCCATTTCTCTGAGAGGGGGCTTCAGATCTTGATGTCCTTTGTGAGGATGTTATAACCCTGCCACTTGATGGCTGCATCTTTATAGTGAGCCATAGTATAAATTTTTGAGCTACAATGGCAAGCTGCAATAGCAGCTGAAGATGATAAGCAGTTGCCTCATGGGAAAATTGTGCAGTTTATAAAATACCATCTGTTGCACTACCTGTGAACCTATTAAGCAGTTATTATATCTGGGAATCCTCATACAGCAAAAGTGCCACTCTTCAAAAAGTACAGACCTCATTAGTACTGACATGTTTCCAGTGGGTGTGATATAAATAATCAGTTAATTCTAACATTAATGAAATAAATTTTGTTAAGAATACATGCCCAGAAATGGTGTTGCCAATGGAAAGAACTGATTTTGTCTGGTTTCATGCAGCTCCTCATATTGCTCTGTCCTGCACCAGCCTCTTCATCTCTGAATAACTACAACAATGTATGTCCAGTTAAACCTGCTTAATGCTCTCATCCCTTGGCGTCCCTCTAAAATTTTTACCCCTCATATTTTCCTCCATTACTTGCCTTCAAAACTGATGATTTCTTCATGCCTCATGATGTATTCAACCAACCAATCCAATTTTTAGTAAAGCTGTGCCATAAATCTCTTTCTTCCCTAGTTCAGTTCAGGACCTCTTCATTAGTTATTTATCTGGTCTTCATCATTCTTCTGTAGAGCTACATTTCAAAAGCTTCTACACTCCTCTTGTCTGAACTGCTTATAATCCATGTTTCACTTCTGTACAAAGCTACAATCTCCACAAATACCTTTAGAAAAGAGTTGCTAGCTCTGAAACTTATATTAAATGTTAGCAAATTCCTCTTTTTCTAAAATGGTTTTCCTGCTATAACCAGTTGGCATTTTATGTACTACTTTTAGTTTCTCATTGTCAATCCAATTCCCTCAGCACTGTTTGATTTAATTTTATTACATTCAATTAGGCTTGTTTTACATTTGTCATTGTTCAGCTTATAACCTCTTCTCAAAGCACTATCCATTGCATTCAGCTGTTCATCCAAATTCTTTGCTGTATCTGACAGAATTACAATGTCATCAGCAAACCTCAAAGTTTTTACCTCATCCATCTGAACTTAAGTTCCCTCTCAAAGTTTGTCATTGGTTTCTTTTACTGCTTGTTCATTGCACAAGTTGAATGACATCAGGGATATGCTGCAATATCATGCCACTTGATTCCCTACCACTGGTTCCTTTTCATGTCCTTCAACGCTTGTAACTGCAATCTGGTTTCTGTCCCAGGTTGTAAATAACACTTCTTTACCTGTGTTTTGTCCCTGTTACCTTCACGATTTCAAAGAGTGTATTCCAGTCAACACTGTAAAGAGTTTCCTCTAAATCTACAAACACTAATTTGCCTTTCTCTAGTTTCTTTTATAGCACAAATTGTAGGGTCAGCATTGGCTCACATGTTGGTACATTCGTCTGGTGTCAAAACTGACCTTCCCTGAGGTCAGCTTCTAACATTTTTCCTATTCTTCTGAAAACAATTTATGTTACTATTTCACAAACATGGCATAATAAACTGATGAATCAGTATTATTCACATTTGTAAGCCCCTGTCTTCTTTCAAATGGGGATTATTTGCATCTGATGGTATTTTGTATGTCTCACATATAAGAGGTGATCAAAAAGTTTCACTTCACAGGCCATACAATCCAGAATTAGTATGCCAATAAGGCAAAATTGCTGTGATCATTGATGCATTCATCCCACCAAGATAACAGGTTGAAAATACGTGTTTGGTAAAATACTGTATCCTGTTACATGAAGAAGCCTGTAACTCCCTGCAGCATATCCTTGTCTGAGAGGAATTTTTACCCTTCAAGGCCATTTCTAAGGGATCAATGGCACAATAGTCACATTGGGAGAGATCAGGACTTTACAGTGAGTGCTCAAGAGTGTTCCACTTGAGTTGGTATAACTTCTGCATACAAAATTTGCTATGTAGGGATGTGTGTTGTCATGAATCAGTGGCATGGAACTTGGTGCATCTTTCTACAATAGTGCTTTTCCACAGATATGCAGCTCAGCACACATTCTTCTTTCTGAGTTGGAAATCTACTGGTGTTTGTCCTTTGGCAACCAAGAAACACATTGGTCCTGTTTGGACACATTTAATAATAACATTGCCATAGTTCACATTACTACATTTAGTGTACACATGCCAGAAAGACATCAAGGCCACAGTAATTCATTGCTTACATTTTGGTGCTTATATAGTCACATTGGAGCTATGCTACGCCGCATGTACACTGCAGCAGTGCCCTCAGATGGAATCTTTTTGATGGCCCCTTATATGTTCTGCACCAGGTGGGATAGTTTTGTCATAATGGCTCTTCCAAGGATCTCTATAACTTGTCAGGTAATGTCATCAGCTTCAGAGGTCTTGTATTGACTCAGGTCTTTCAGGGTTATGTTTAATTCTTCTCACAGTATCATTACTCTCAACTCATCCTCATATACTTTCTTTTCTTTTGCTATAATATTGTCTTCAAGTCTGTATTCCTTTTATATCCATTACATCTGCAGTGTGCTGGTCCGATTGAGGACTGTGTGCGTAGAGGATCCGCCGCCGCCCGGCACTCGGTGCCGCAACGCCATCTGCTGCTCGGTCGCCCCGGCGGTTCTCGCTGGTGGTTTGTATCGCAGCTGTGCAGACATGTAGGTGCGTGCGCTGTGCTGGGAGAGTTCGCTTCGGCACCCAAGTGGGGCTTTGCCCTTCTGTGGCCCTGGCGTTGGAGCTGCAGGTCACCATAGGTGGCAGTGTATTGTCTCCCGCCGGCGACGCCATGACAGCACGCTCCCAGGCCTCTGTCGGCAGCGGCAAGCTCATTTGGGAGCATGGGTGGTCACACTGAAAGTGTCTAGTCACCTAACTCCAAGCGATTGCACCTCTCTCGAACCCGACCAAGTACTTAAAGTCTGTATTCCTTTTATAGCCATTCTTTATAATCCTTCCACCTTTCAGCTTTTCCTTCCATGCTTAGTACTGATTTGCCATCTGAGCTCTGAATATTCAGACAGCTGTTTCTCTTGTCTCCAAAGGTTTCTTAAATTTTCCTAAGCTAATTTCTTTCTTTCTCCTAATTATGTGTGTTTCCATATCATTGAAATTATTGTGTAACCTTTCCTGCTTAGCCTTAGCTATTTTACACTTTCTGTCAATCTCACTTTTTAGATGTTAGTGTTCTCATCTGACTGCTTCATTTGCTACTTTTTCATATTTTCTCCTTTCATCAATTATACTCAATATATCACATGTTATCCAAGGATTTCTACTGGGCATTGTCTCTTAACCTATTTGATCCTGTGTTGCCCTCATTATTTTGTCTTTCAAAGTTACCCATTCATCTTATATTGTATTTCTTTTCTTTGTTTCAGCTAACTGTCTAACCTTACGAAACTCTCAGCTACCTCTGAGTCTTTCAACTTGTCCATGTCCCATCTCATAATTTTTTCTCATTTTTTGAACCTCTTCAGTTTAGATCTGTAGTTTACAACCAATAAATTATGGTCAGAGTCCACACCTGCCCCTGTCAATGTTTTGCAGTTAAAATTTTGGTTTCAAAGTGTCCATCTTACCATTATGTAACATTCAGAAACAATTCTGTGCCATTGATTCCTCGATATACACTATATTCTTTCACAACTTTTAAGCCAAATTTTAGCAATAATTGAATTATGTTCTGTTTGAAATTCTATCAGGTGAGTTCCTCTGTCATTACTTTCCCCTGTTCCATGTTCTCCTACTATTTTTCCTTCTTTCAATTTCTTCATCATCTGCAGAATCAGTTGGCGTATAAACTTGTACTACTGAGATGGATGTTGGCTCTGGATCTATCTTGACCATCACTGTGCTCTTCACAGATGCTTACCTGCATTCCTATTTTGGTACTCACTATCCCTTGATTTTTTATTAATAATCCTGTACTCACCTGAGACCTGACGGGAAGTCCTGTTCTTCTTGCCACCACACTACACTATTTTCTGTTATATTTAACTTCAATCGGTTCATTTTCATTTTCAAATTCTCTAGTCTATGTAGCCAAGTAAGGGAACTAACAGTTCATTATCCGCCCCAAAGAATTCAAGTTGAGTAGTCCTTCAAAGGAGATCTGAATGCGGGACTATTTTACCTGCTTAATGTTTTACCCAAGGGTCTGCCATCATCACCTGACCACACAGCAGAGCTGCATCTCATAAGGAAATATAATGGCTGTGGTTTCCCCTTGCTTTCAACCATTTGCAGAACAAGCTTAGCAAGACAATGTTGACTAATGTTAAGAAGTCAGATCAGTCAGTTATCCCAACTGTTGCCCTTGCAATTGCTGGAAAGGCTACTCCTCCTCTTCTGGAACAAAATATTTGTCTGGGCTCTCCAGAGATACAACTCCATGGTGGTTGCACCTGCAATATAGCTGTCTGTATTTCTGAGGCATGCAAGCCACCCCACCTTGGCAAGTTCACTGGTTTATGGGGTGTCAAAAGAATTATAAACCTCAAATTCATTTTTGATCAACACTGTACACCTCTAAAACCTATGTTTTTAGTGATTGGAAATGTGTCTAAACTGTTTCACCTTTTCAAAAAAATTGAAGTAAAGTATGTTACAAACCTATCATATGAGCATATTTGGTGATAAAATTTTGGTTTTCAAAAGTCATTTCTGAAACTTACGCTATTCAAATATTTGTTTTGATCCTAATATATAAACATTCTAAAATACACTATCCATTTTTCAGTACTCTTTTAAGTAATACATTGCAACTATGATTATTAGTTTTGAGAGTGCTAGGGAAGACAATTAGTATTGACAGTAGTAACTGTAGAGGATCAGCATGACAGAATTATATATAAAAATCTCAGGGGAGTTAACAAAAGTCTGCTGTCTGTCTTATCTCATAACTAGTAAATTAGGAAACACTGTTCTGTTATGAAAGATATCTGTAATAGAGAGAGAGTGCAAGATAAAGAACTTATTAAAGAAAGAAGTTGCAGGAAAGGGGACAAGAGGACAATGTAGTAAATAGTGAGTGGACAGTGCTTATGAACAGCTATTTTTGGGTCAGAATTCATAATTACATACATGTAGGGTGACTGCAGTATAGGTCAGAACAGTCTTAGATGTATAAAGTTATTTCACAAACCATGATCTCAGTGGGTCAGGTGCAGTAATGTCATAAGCAGTCACATATGTAGCTTAATCAAACAATGGAAAATCTAAGATGGAATGTAACAATATAATGAAAAGAATAGTTGCTGCTCACCATATAGTGGAAAAAATCCCAACGAAAAGACTGTCAGAAAGATAGCTTTTGGCCAAAAGGCCTTTGTTAAAAGTAGACAATACACACAACACACTCATGCAAATGCAACTCACACACACATGGCCATAGTCTCTGGCAGCTAAAGCCAGACTGCAAGCAGCAGGGCAAGGCAACAGGGTGGGGGTAAGGAGGAGGCTGTGGTGGGTGGGAAGGGGAAGGAATAGCAGGGTAGAGGTAGGGGATGATAAAGTGCTCCTGAGAGACTGCAGGGATGAGATGGAGAGTGGGGCAGCTAGGTCCAGGTTAGACGGAAGGTGGGTGAGGGTGGGGGGTGGTGTTTCAGAAAAGGAGAGAAGTAAAACAACTGGTTGCTTTGGTGCAATAGAGGGGTGTGTAGTGCTGGAATGGAAACAAGGAAGGGGCTAGATGGGTGAGGACAGTGACTAACAAAGTTTGAGGCCAGGAGCATTATGGAAACATAAGATATATTGCAGGGAGAGTTCCCACCTGAGCAATTCAGAAAAGCTGGTATTGGTGGGAAGGATCCACATGGCACAGGCTGTGAAGCAGTATTGGAAATGAAGGTTGTTGTGTTGGGCGGCACATCCCGAGCTCGTGGTGTTGTGGGTAGCATTGCTACCTCTGGATCACAGGGTCCTGGGTTCGATTCTTGGCCGGGAAACGGATTGTCTCTGGCCAGGCACTGGGTGTTTGTGTTGTCCTCATCATCTCATCATCATTCAGGAAGTGGCAAGATTTGGAACTGCAACAATTGGGAACTTGTATGGGTGCTGATGACCTCGATGTTGAGCACCCCAAAAAACATCATCATCATCATCATCATCATCATCATCATCGACAACAGGGTGGTAGAGTTATTTCTTGGCTACAGTTTCCTGCTGCCCATTCATGGGGACAGACAGCTTGATGGTTGTCATGCCATATAGAATGCAGCACAGTGGTTGCAGCTTAGCTTGTAGATCAAATGACTGGTTTCACAGGTAGCCCTGCCTTTGATGGGATAGGTGATGTTTGTGATAGAACTGGAGTTGCTGGTGGTGGGAGGATGTATGGGACAGATCTTGCACGTAGGCCTATTACAGGGTATAAGCCATTAAGCAAGGAGCTGGGAGCAGGGGTTGTGTAGGGACGGTCAAAGATATTGTGCAGGTTTGGTTGGTGGCAGAATACCACTGTGGAAGGAGTGGGAAGGATAACGGATAGGGCATTTCTCATTTCAGGGAATGCCGAGATGTAGTTGAAACCCTAACAAAGAATGTAATTCAACTCCTCCAGTCCTGTGTGCTGCTGAGTCATGAGGAGAATGTTCCTCTATGGCCAGACAGCAAGGCTTTGGAAGTGTTGGGTGACTGGAAAAATAAGGCATGGGTGATCTGTTTTTGTACAATGTTGGGAGGGTAATTACAATCTGTAAAGGCCTCAGTGAAACCCTTGGCATATTTCGAGAGGGACTACTTGTCACTACAAATGCAATATTGATGGGTGTATAGGCTGTATGGAAAGGATTTCTTGGTATGTAATGGATGGCAGCTGTCGAAGTGGAGGTATTGCTGCTGAGTGGTAGGTTTCATATGGACAGAGGTACTGATATAGCCATCTTTCAGGTGGAGGTCAAAATCAAAGAAGGTGGCTTCATGTGTTGACTATAACCAGATGATGTGAATCAAAACATTATCCAAAAACTGTCTTGAGCAGCTAAATCAAGAGCCGACGCGTAATGGAAATATTTTATATCTGGTAGCCATGAACAGACCAGACCTCATCGACGGTGTCAGTGTTGAGACAGGGATTAGTGATCATGATGCTGTCATTACAACTATGCTTACGAAAGTTAAAAAGTCGGTCAAGAAGGCTAGGAGAGTATTCTTACTAGAAAGAGCAGATAAGCTGTTGTTAGCATCCCTCTTAGTAAATGAAATTACTTCATTTACTTCCGGTATGATGGACTTAGAAGAATTATGGGCAAATTTTAAACACATTGTAAATCACACATTGGACAAGTATGTGCCAAAAAAGTGGGTTACAGATGCAAAAGCTTCACCGTGGTTTAACAGCGCAATTTGGAGAATGCTTAGGAATCAAAGGCAGTTGCACTTTCGGTACAAGAAAGATCGGGGGAATGAGGACAGGCAAAAGTTAGTAGAGATTCGTGCTGATGTAAAATGAGTGATGCATGAAGCATTCAACCACTACCACCATCATACTTAAGCAAAAGATCTTGCTGAAAACCCAAGGAAATTCTGGTCTTACATAAAATTGGTAAGTGGGTTGAAGGCTTCCATCCAGTCACTCACTGATCAGTCTGGTCTGGCAACAGAAGACAGCAAAACGAAAGCTGAAATTTTAAATTTAGCATTTGAGAAATCTTTCACGCAGGAGGATCATACAAACATACTGTCGTTTGAGTCTCGTACAGATTCCCATATGGAGGACATAGTGATAGACATCCCTTGGGTTGTGAAGCAGCTGAATGGCTTGAAAATAAATAAATCACCAGGTCCTGATGGGATTCCAATTCGGTTTTACAGAGAGTAGTCTACTGCATTGGCTCCTTACTTATCTTGCATTTATCGCGAATCTCTCGCCCAACATAAAGTCCCAAGTGACTGGGAAAAAGCGCAGGTGACACCTGTATATAAGAAGGGTAGAAGGACGGATCCTCAAAATTACAGACCAATATCCTTAACATTGGTTTGTTGCAGGATTCTCAAACATATTCTCAGTTCGAATATAATGAATTTCCTTGAGACAGAGAAGTTGCATCAGCACGGCTTTATAAAGAAGCATCGCTCCTGCAGAACACAAATCACCCTTTTGTCACATGATATCTTGCATACCATGGATGAAGGGTATCAGATGGATGCCTTATCCCTTGACTTCCGGAAAGCATTTGACTTGGTGCCCCACTGCAGACTCCTAACTAAGGTGCGAGCATATGGGATTGGTTCCCAAGTATGAGTGGCTTGAAGACTTCTTAAGTAATAGAACCCAGTACGTTGTCCTCGATGGTGAGCGTTCATCGGAGGTGAGGGTATCATCTGGAGTGCCCCAGGGAAGTGTGGTAGGTCTGCTGTTGTTTTCTATCTACATAAATGATCTTTTGGATAGGGTGGATAGCAATGTGCAGCTGTTTGCTGATGATGCTGTGGTGTACGGGAAGGTGTCGTTGTTGAGTGATTGTAGGAGGATACAAGATGACTTGGACAGGATTTGTGATTGGTGAAAAGAATGGCAGCTAACTCTAAATATAGGTAAATGTAAATTAATGCAGATAAATAGGAAAAAGAATCCTGTAATGTTTGAATACTCCATTAGTAGTGTAGCGCTTGACACAGTCACGTCGATTAAATATTTGGGCGTAACATTGCAGAGTGATATGAAGTGGGACAAGCATGTAATGGCAGTTGTGGGGAAGGAGGATAGTCGTCTTCAGTTCATTGGTATAATTTTGGGAAGATGTGGTTCATCTGTAAAGGAGACCGCTTATAAAACACTAATACGACCAATTCTTGATTACTGCTTGAGCGTTTGGGATGCCTATCAGGTCAGATTGAGGGAGGACATGGAAGCAATTCAGAGGCGGGCTGCTAGATTTGTTACTGGTAGGTTTGATCATCATGCGAGTGTTACGGAAATGCTTCAGGAACTCGGGTGGAAGTCTCTAGAGGAAAGGAGGTGTTCTTTTTGTGAATCGCTACTGAGGAAATTTAGAGAACCAGCATTTGAGGCTGACTGCAATACAATTTTACTGCCACCAACTTGCATTTTGCGGAAAGACCACAAAGATAAGATAAGAGAAATTAGGGCTCGTACAGAGGCATATAGGCAGTCATTTTTCCCTCGTTCTGTTTGGGAGTGGAACAGGGAGAGATGATGATAGTTGTGGTACAAGGTACCCTCCGCCATGCACTGTATGGTGGATTGTGGAGTATGTATGTAGATGTAGATGTAGAGGGAATGTGTTGAGGTTCTGGAGGAATGTGGATAGGGTTTCCTCATCCTCGATCCAGATCACATTTCTGGGAACCAGTGATCAAAAGCTTGAGCCAAAACTTTTGCAGACATAGTGTGACAAAGTAAGGTGGATTCTACCCCACTTGTTATGTTTTAAAGCCCTGATAATAACTATTTCTTCTTCCCTATTTAAATTTTCTGCCATATTTTCAGTTCTGTTTTATAAGTAATATGTATTGATAATCCAAAAGTGTAATTAAACATTCAGCAATTTCAATTTTTTTTCAGATTCTCCTTTTGGCTAGGCTTATTATAATGGTGCCATCAGTTTGGCTATATAGCAGGTTAATTAAAAATTATAGTTACTTAGAGTTAACACTACAGTATGATACATGAAAAACATTCTGAACTAATCAGCATAAGTCCATATAATGACCCACACCAACATAAAGTAAAGCATTCCAATTTTCCTGTGAAATGCTTTAAATTACCTATGACTAGTTATCTTCTGAAATAATGTAAACTGTAGTTCAGAATGACTGCCAATTTCTACAGCAATTTTTTTCATAACAGGTGTTTAATTCTGATCATTGATGACATGCTCATGTTTCCACCTTTTTTCTGTATATAATGACATACAACATTCATTCATTAATCAATTCAGTAGTTAATAATTTCATGTAATTTATTGAAATCTGCAAAATGGTCCTCATACATATAAACAAGCACGTTTACATTGCATAATGAGAATAGTGCTCATATATTTTTATAATTTGTGACCAGCACCATTTTCTATCAGCCAGAACCATTAGTT